>NW_027249119.1:0-200000 GCF_030848795.1 Temnothorax nylanderi
GAATTATGGTTTAAAAATATCACAATTATTCGAAAAAAAAAAAGAATGACTTGTAATTCATCATTAAAAAGAACCGTAATATTGATACAAACAATCAAGGTAAAAATTTTTAAGAACAAAGAGTAACTTTCAACTAGCCAAAAAGATCTGTGGTTATTCCTACCTTCTTTCTAGAATACCCTGTGTAATTGTCAGTGTGCGTGATGATTTAAGTGTACGTGGCATGAGGATCCGGCGCGAACCTGTAGCGAACGAAACGATCGGCGTGTCGGCAGCGACCGACACGAACGGTAGCTTCTAATCATCGATTAGAGGCGGTCGTTACGCGATGTGCATAGTTGGACGACCGCTGCGCCCGTCGTTCGTAAATCGCTCGGCGGTTCTCTACCATACAAACCTCGCTCGCAGCAACGAGCGCCCACGGACGGCCCGCAGATCTCGCGCGATTTCTCATTTACTCGCCACACGAAATAATCGAGCCATCTGTGTTTGCGTTAGCACAACGGGAGCCAATAACGAGTCGGTCCGGCGCGTGGTGTTGCTCGAGTAAGTTACTCGAGTGAACGTCTGCGTTCGTCGCGGACGCGATTCGATCATTCTGCGTCATCCTGAAGTGCCATTTTTGAAGATTATTTTTTATAATGATGAAAACAATGTTTCAAAGCGAAACGATCACATCATGATTGTTTGCGTTTAATTAATGAAAGATAACCGAAAAAATTGCGTGCGAACGTGAAATCAATAAGCGTGATTATTTATCGCACGTTGTATGCGGTAGAACGACAACAACAACGGCAGTAACAACGTGAAAATACGTAGGCGGAAAGAGCGGGGGGGGGGAGGTCCAATATTTGAAAATCCACCGGAGATAGCCGTGTACAACAACGCGCGTCGATTACACGCCTCGTCGGGAATTCAAAATTCACAACCACGAGCCGTGACGACCGTTGCGGCAATAATTATGCGGGCGATGGGGGAGATACGTACGATTTGGGATGAGCTGTGCAAATACTGCGTGGGAGATAACAGGCGCGTCGGGATACTCGCCTAAATTAACCCTCTATTAATCCGACAAGTGGGGGATCGCGCGCGGGGCATCGTAAATTATCACCTACGACCCCTCGTTTGTGACGCGTATACGCGGCCGTGTGACTGGCCGACTTCCATTTTTATGCCGTTTAATTGAATCCTATTGTTCGTAGGCCCTCGGTAATCTAATTCCCCCGCAACGCTTTATTACTGAATCATTTGACTAGCGCAAATAAATCTTAGCTGCTTTCTCTCTGTCAGTATATAAAATGCAAACGATTGAAATATATCTTGTATTTCATAGAAGAAAGATTATGTTTTTAAGGCAAACAAATGCAGTATCTCGTTAAGTTTTACCTTACATTAGGCAATGAAATATCAAAAACAAAAAATTAGTCGCTTCATTTATCACGCGGATAAGCTGAAATTAACAATCATAGTTATAATTATTTTCGTGCGTAAACAAAATTGAATAATAAATAAACCCGCTGGATGGTTCTGTTATTATGTGTAATTTTCACTAGTAATAAACTCTGTAAAGGATGCGCAACGTACACTTAACTCATTCGTCATTTAGATTGGTAGTTATTAGCACTTGGCGTTTTTACCGACGCGGAACCACCGTCTGATGTAAGTTAAACGATTGTATAATTTACCCAAAATTATTAATCAACTTAAATTTTCGCCAACGTAAGTATAGCGTCGATTTTCTCTACCTCGTAATGTAAAATAAAAACACGTACCCCCCCCCCCCCCCAAATCGACCCCAAGCTATCGTCAAGCCTATTTAGAACTTGATCCGTTCACTTGTTATATGAGATCTCAACATCTCGAGTACTCGCAACCCGTCGCGTCGCGTAAAAGAGTCACGATCGGTCTCGCTCCGCGTGTACTGGGAGACACTACCGTGTCTCTTGATGTTTCATCAATCCTACGCATAAAAAATGTAAGATGCAAAAGGGCAAAGTGAACGAACCTCGAAAAACATGAATTGGATGCATACAGTTATATGTAATAAAGAATCAAACGCCATTTTGTGATTTTTAATTCTGTATTGCAAAGTGATACTTCACGTGGGCAGGAAAGTTTCTAAAAACATATATAACACACGGAATTGTATTTGAGGAGGATTATAGTTTGGTCATTATATTTGAGATGTATTGGCGCAGACTTTTATTTCTAATGTTTCGCGAAATTTTGCTCTAATGGAAAAAGTAAGTTGAAATTGGTTTAATATAACAAACTTGATGTTGCTAATTATTAAATATCCAGAGCAAAAGGGTATAAATACGTAAAGATCACTCGAATGAAAGACGACTTTAAAGTTATTTTCTATCCTGCCTTCGTATATGGCGTTTCGCGAGAATTCGTTGTTTGTAACAGCTGTATATTTCGGCAGGCTCGCGATGAGGGAACGGCAATCGTGCGACGGATTATCTCTTTCGGTCCGCAGGAAGATCGACGAGACCGAGAGGTTTCGGCTCGACGTGCCTCCACGGAGGGGACCGGCGTTCTTCGTGGCTGGAAATAATAACACTCGCGCGCGGGGATCGTATTAGGGGGTGGCTATCTAATTACAGACATACAAATGAGCACGGCGGGCCGTCTCTCGTCCCGAGCCGCGTTCCACTCGCGGCTGGTAGCGGCTGCGATATAGCTTCAGGCCTGGCCTTTCGCCTCGCGTAGTGCCGCCGTCGTGTAGTGGGGTATACAGGATAAGGAGGACGGGGGCCCGTCGTTCGCCCGTCGGTGGTTGCAGAGGGGCCCGGGAGGAGCCCCCTCATCCGACGAGGTGGCTTGCGCGGCGCGGGGACGCGACAGGGTCCCGCTGCCGATCCTGGACCACCCAAGACGAAATTCACTATAGTTTCTTCGCAGCGCTTACGATACTCGTTTCAGACTCTCCCACTCTCCCTCTTGGTTCTCTCTCTTTCTCTTTCTCCTCGCCCTTTGCGCAGCCCTCTCATCAGCGCGCTCGTTGTCCCTGTTCCTCCCGCGTTTCTCTGATCCCGCAGTCGCGAAATTGAATACGTAGCATAGTTTCTCGAGAATTCGATCAATCAGTTTACGCTCGACCGCAGTAATTGTTTAATATAAATGTATTTGTGTATCGTACAGATCGTTTAAAATCCTAGAATGATGTTATCTTTTCGTTCAATAATCTCTTTCTCTCGTCAATCCCGTTATTTTTTATAATAAATCGGAGAAACTTATGGTGATTTAACTAAATACTGAAAATATACTTTATAGAACATCCAGCCTCGTTAGATCCAGCTTCGTTATAATGGCCAAAGCTTTGTGCAATCCTTGAACAAAAATGCACTCGAATCTATTTACCTTTTTGTTTTACAAATTGATCGAACAAAAAAAATGATAAGGCCAACGAGATCTGTCCTGACGATATGATTCGTGATGCTTGTCACGGGAGTTAGTAATCTCCGAGCAACGCCTCTTAGAGGGTACTAGTCTTAAAGCAGACAGTACTCGGGGCGGGGGGGGGAGGGAATATGCATTAAATTAAGGTGTATTAGGATGCGATGCGTACACGGGAGACGACAATTCAACAAAAATTCGCGCACAGAAGTAATCGCCGGGACAAAAATCCCTTGAGACAGAAAGAGAGGAAGAAAGAGAGAGAAGCGGTCGCACGAAGCGCGGCTGCTAAAGCCCGACTTGAGTAAGCGACCGAGCTGAAATACGGTTATGGACGAATCGCGTGATTAATACGTACCGGCCGTCCGCGAACACAGTCGCGGACGCGCGCGTCACGCACGCTGGCACGCGCGTGTGTTACCCGACGAAACGAGAATCTTCTTCTCCTACCGGTGGGCAGCAAGAGAGATATTTCATTCCACGGTGTCTCCCTTTCGCCTGCCGTTCGCGGACCCGCTTATCGGGTCGTCGTCTCCCGAGGGTTGCCGGGCCTCCGGGGTAAAAGGGGGGAGGGAGGGATAAGGACGAGCGCCGCGGCAATCACGCAAACAGCTCTCGCGCTGGCTTTATACGAGCCAGCCCGAGCCGTGATCTGCAATTCTATGATTAAAATTTATGGGTCGAAGATTCGTCGGGAGTCGGAATCTCGGTCGGTCACCTTTGCCGAAGAAGAAACTGGTAACTGGGGATAAATTCGTACGGCTTCCTCTTGAGTTACGTAGATTTTAAATTGAAATTGGATTGAGAATTTAATGAGAGTGAATAATAACGTCAATTTCGAGTTTCTGCTAAATATAATGATGCAATCTTATATCTACAACTCACGTCTGCAACTATGTTAAGTGAGAACATGCGAAAAGTATATCAATTAAAGATCAAATCAAATCGCTATTATGAAGAAGATCAGTAGAGTTTAATTTTTCCTCGCTCATTACCTCTTACTTTTGAATATCCTCTCTTTCTCTCTGTCTCTCTGTCTCTCTGACGATCCTCATTACGAGTAATCGCGATATCAAGACACGCGTCGCTGCGAAACGGCGCGACGTTCCTCGCCGAAGGATATCGATATTCCGGCTCGATCCACAGCCCCGGGATCTCTCAGCCTAACAAGGACAAACGGGTGCGGGCAAAGCCCATAACTTTATTCGACGACCATCGAAGACGATGTCGACAACAACGCCAACAACAACAACACAGCTGCCTTTGTCCGAGGTCTGTATAGCAGGATCTCTTGATATTCCTGTCGTGAGTCGCCGCGCAGGCTGCCGGTGGTTGGCCGTTTTCATCCACTTGCCCCCTTCGTCGGCCCTTCCACTTCCCCTCCTTCCCCTTGCTCCTCTTCCATCAATGGACGGCCGAGGGGTGAGACGCGCGAGGAGGGAAAGCGGTCCGAACGAACGAGAGGAAGGAAAGGGACCGACGGGATCTAAGGTCCGGCCTCGGCGCGCCCGGTCTCAGGCTTAGATCGGACCCCGGCACATCCAAGGCGCCGCCCATTTTTTTATTCCACCCATCAAAAGAACCCGGGAGACCCCGATTCCAGTTTGCCGTTCCGCGGTCGAACGGCGGCCGCAGAATTCGCGGGCTCTCAAGAGACGCGTCCAGATTTTGTCGTCGATGCTCACTCGTAGGAATGTCAGGAAGGTCCACCGTACGAGATTCATCGTGCCTGGGATCCCAGAATCTAAACGAGATTTCGGGTGCCGAATGCGTAAAGAACTCGATTGCCGCGAATCCTTCTTTTCGACCTGCTCCTCTTCTTCTATGATAATGGAACCTTCATCGGAGCTAGAACAGTACAAGACATCCAAATTGCGCATAATAGATTAACGTAGCACATCGATTCGATCCATATCCATTGCTCTGAATTAATAATTTCGATATTTTTCTGATTTTAATATCTGCATTAACTTGTCATGAACATAATGCAATTGATATTCATAATGACATGTAATAATATTGAATTTTATAATATATGCTGTCTTTATTCGTGTTATATATTTAAAAGACTGCTTCATTGTACCAGATTAATACCGCTAGAAAATGGGATTCGCCAATATTTAATCATTAAGACAAAGTTATGACAATTCAATTTTCTATAAGTATACATCATATTAACATACAAATATACTCTATCACGTAAATCCTTATTAAATTACGTTTTGTGCAAATTTGATAATAAAATTTAGATTAATTGTTGCTATGATCAGTAAAAGTTACCTTCTACATAGTAAAATAATAAAATTAATGTAAAAAAAATCTGAAATATATTCTTTCAACATAGTAATACGTATTAAAAACTTTAGAATATCCTAGAAGCGATGATTTGATCTCGACCCTAAGATTGTTTCATCAAGGTGGATCGATTAACGTTCTTTTCGTATACCTGAGTGAACCGGTGCGCATCCTGCTGGCTAGTAATAATCTTTACCTACAAAAACGTATCTATATACACCCGCCTATCTATTCACATCGACGGGAGAGATAATTATTTTCCTTTGTACCTGTCTCTCGTAGGATAGGTATCTAACGCCATGCGGCGAGAGACCGGGCCGTTTTCATGTTCCCAAATTAGGCAAAGCAAAATGGTGTCGGGCTTTTAGCGTCAGAGCAGAAAATTTCCATTGTTCCAATTACCATTCTTTGAATTAGAACGGAAACCATTCGTTCTAAATGTTTTAGATATAAAAACGTCTCAGTTGAATGCTTTGCAAATAATCACTTTGAATTTTATATACACGTAATACTTTTTCATATTTTTTAATATTTATTTTTATGTTTTCTGTTTAAATAAAATTTTGCGTAAAAATTGGATTATATACTTTCCAATCGCGTTGCGATGAACGGGATGGACGACGCAATTTTTGCGTCGATTCTTCCGACGCCATTCAATAACGACGCGGCATTTGCGGAGACGAGCAGGCTGAGTATCGGTAATTCACCAGTGATTTATGCGATAACATGCTCCTTTATTACCGGCGATTGCCTCGCGTATTTATTGCCGGTAAAGTTTTCGGGCAATGGTAGCATTAGAAAGCCGTGGCGTAGTCGCTAAATGTCGCTTAGGTATTCGCCGATGCTTATGGCCTTATGGTAAATATACGGGACCCGAGGTCTCGGGGGCGACGAGTCCATAAAATAGAGAAAGAGTATACGCCTAACCGCGAGGGAAGGGCGGCGGACGAAGGGTCAGAGGGGAATCGGGGAGGCAAGAAAAGGGAGGAGATAGGGACGGGAACACGGGTGCACATCTGCCGCTCGCCATAAGGTGATACCAGAAAACGCTCTCGGCTCTCTCTCCCTCGTCTCGATGGCGGCCCCGTAGATCGATCCTGCCCCATACGAAACGAGAACGCCTTCCGTGGTGTATGGTGCGCCGCAATTCGTGCCAAGGAACGGCCACTGACGTACGAGGATTTTGTCCCCGCGGAGATACGTCGATATGTCGGTGCTGTCCCTCGTTAAAACGACTTCGCAAACGAAGCTTCCTTAAATTCCTGCGCCTTCATTTGACGCCTCAATACGTTCAGAAGCGCGGGAAGAATATTTCTAACACACACTCTTCGTTCGCAATATGAATTAAAAGTTCGTAAAAATACAGACTTTATAGGTAAAAGAGGCAATTGGGATTACCACTTTGGATATTCCGGCATTGATGAAGTAGATAATGTCAAGATCTCCCAACGTCCCATAACTCCTATACACATACTTTTCAGAGATGTCTCCCGAAGGATTCACCGCTCCGTTAAGTTTCGAGGTCGTCATGAGTGTCCATCGGATGATTAAAAAAAATGTTGGTCCACACAGACGATCGTTTTTAAGACGCGTCCTCTCAATCCGTGAAACGAGAAGCCTGTTTCTTCACCGGTGATCGTGAGCTCGGAATATCCACGCTACTCTCGATCCTCTCGTCTCTCGTAAACAAACCGTTAAACGACTAACCAGGCAATTAGGGAAATGACCTGTCGGTGGTACGTGCGCGGAAACTCGAACTCGTCCCGATATTTCGCAGGTGAATAAATTACCTGTCATACGTTCTCAGACTCGACACATCGCGCCTTCGCGGCCGTAGATTGCGCGCGAGAAGCCGCGAGCGATAAATTGCGAAGTGTGCCTTCATGTATGTGCGCACGATGTGGATGTCCCAGAAGTCGGTATTATCTCGAGTTGTAAATATCAGCTGTGCTAATTGCAGGAAAAATGGAAATCTTTCCGTGTTTTAAGCACAATTTTACTTAGATCGTAAAATGGAAAGTTAAATGGTAAATTGAGAAGCTTTAAAGACACGAATAATCTTCACGATTAGAATTTTCCTAAGCAAAGTCGTTAAAAGTTAAAAGTGACGTTTCGTTGAGTCCTCGCCGAACAAAAGAAGGTACAGGTAAACAGTACAGTTGTTGGCCACTTTAGAATGATTGACCACAATCTAAAAAATTAAAGATTATAAAGAAATACTATTAAAATGTTTAAAAGTGTTTCTTTTAAAAGTGTATTAAATATTTTTGTATAGAATAATGTTTAGAATTAAAAACATTTTAATAGTATTTCTTTATAATCTTTAATTTTTTAAGATGTGTGTAATCATTGTAGAGTGGCCAACAACTGCACTGTTTACCCCTATCGTATCCCAAATCCATTTCAAATGAATTTACAACGGAAAGCAAATGATTTTTTAGACACGCTGTATTTGTATGTGTGCGTGCATATAGGCGTACACCCGTCACCGGGATTGTGCAATCCCGGAGTGTCAGCGGGTTCGTCGAGGTTCGTTAACTCTCAATTTTGCGGCAGGCCGCACGAGTCGACCCGATCGTTTCGTTCGACTTCGCTCGTCGTTACGTACATACGAGCGGCGATATTTGCAAGCGTCTTGGCCTCGAAAAAAAAATCTACTCTCTGCACAGACGCGCCGTTAATGCCTCAGCGATAAATTACAACCACGGTTATTCCAGCGATGTTCCCTGAGCGGAAATTGATGTCAGGTTTATCGTTTGTACATTTATGTATAATCTCGTTATTAGCGAGAATCAGCTCAGGAAGTCAGGTGTGTGGAAAGAATTCACATTTTGATTGTCCAAGCATGACTTTTGGATGCTTAAAACTGCGAGATGTATTTATTTATAGAGAATATTATTCCGAAAGTATATATGTATATTTTTTTGTTTGATAGACTAACAAGATATTTAAATTAATCCATGATTTGGATAGTTTTATTTTAATATATACAGATGATATATCGATATACATAGATAAGCGAATAAAAAAATATTTATACCGAAGGGGGAATAAAGATATATAACATGCTATTAAAATATAATTATTGTCTAAAATGGCACAAATAGAATTTTAGGTAGCGAGACAATCATGACGTATGTACATATCCGTTTCCTAGCATTTCTGCATAAAAGAGTTATATTTTATATATACCGTTCATAGAATGTGATATACTTGCGTGAATAATCGATGATGAAATCAGTGATATTAATGAATTTCTGGATTTATTAATATAATGTCACATACTCACACACACGCGCGGAAAGATTATTAGAATTCTCGTGGAACTTAATGAAAGCGGAAATTCAAGCAAATAGAAATTTAAAAAATTCTCGGATACGAATAATATTATCTTCCATTACTGCGAACCTTTGTCGACATTAAAACCTGTCGCTTTGCGATATTTTTTCGTTCGTGCAATATGTATGTTGTCGGCGGGCAATAAATTCCGCAGATAATGATGTCGTGTGTCACCGCGTGATAATTGTATGTCGCGAACGAATTTAGCAGTGTAACGTTTACACTTTGTGGAGTGCCTGCGGACATAAAAAGAGCTTGCATTTTAATCGAACGGCGGAGATAAAAAAAAACTGGGTCGGAAATGAAAAATCTCTGTGAAAGAAACGGCAAGCAAGTCGAACGCGCAAGCCGAATCGCGACGAGCATTCGCGGCGAGCGAAAGAGAACGAGGAAAGAAACGAAGGGCGAACGATTGGAAAGAGAGGCAAGAAGATCGTAACACGACTCGCGTGCCAAGGTCCGCCATGTTTCGCCAGGAGTCCACTACCGGCGAAATTAACCGTACGCGTTCACTCGGGGACAAAAACTAATGGCTTTCACGCTAGCCACTCAGGATTAATTAACGAAACAACTAAAAATGGCGGCCTTCGTGCACCGGCGAAAGGCGTGCGCGACCATATAGGACGAGATTCTGCGCATTCTTTCCCTGGACCGCAGAAGATATATGCGCATAAAATTTGAATGAGAAATAGGAAGGAGCACATAAAAATATATAATTAATAGAAGTGTGCAGTATACACCAAACAATAAAAATAGAAAAAGAACAGAATATAGCGAGGACATTTTTAGGATAACTCAATTTTTGCATGATTATTCGTTAACCCTGTTTTTTGCATCTTTTATATAAAGATCAAGCAATGCTGGAAAATATTTCAAGTCCCGAAAATTGTATCAAAGGAAAAAAGATAAAATATGAAAATAAGTACAAGCAAAAATGTGACACAATATTTTAAATTAGAATTCATAATATCTGATAAGATTGAAAATTATTAGACTATTATTATGCCTAAGAGACATTCAATACTAAATGGCTTTATATTCAATAATCTTCAAAAAGCAAGCTGTCCGTTTGTCCCGACGCGACGTCTCGAAGTAGCGATCGTACGCGCGGATGATCCAGACAGGCCAGGTTTCGACTTTCGGAGGAAGACGTAGGCGAGTCACGCGACAGCTTGACAGACAGACATTAACGATCTACGATGGATCCGCGTGATTGCCATCGCCCGATCACGCACACCGTCGTATCGGCTTCTCGGAGTCGCGCGGGGAAAATCGAGATTCGAAACGATTCTCTCGTCATCATTTCGCGCGCTTGCGTTTTGTGGTTGTATGCAAACAAATGGGGAACATGAGGAAGGGAGAAAACTACATATATCTGAAACGGGAGAAAGCTCGTTTGTTCTCTTTCTCTTTCCGTCAAACAAGATACAAGCGAACGGAATCAGAATCAGTGAAAAAAATACGCAAAATAAAAATATTCCAGTATTTACGTCAAATTAAATTTAGTAGACATGCGGAAAGGAGGAAAGGAGAAACGTCTAAAACGATCTTTTTCTTATTGTTAGACTGTGATTCGAATCGAGTACATTACGGAGCATCGCACGTCATTATAATGAACCAGCTTTAAATGCCGATTGCCGGAATAACGCTAATACATGCGATTACGCAATGTATAATTATACACGAAGAGAATGACGCCGACAAAGAGGATATCACCTCACGTAATTGCTATTGCTATAAATTACACATATTACAATTTCAGGCTCCATTATACCTCCCATTACATACCGCAATTTTAGTCGGTTATAACTGTGCGCCGGCGTCATTAAGTATCCAAACTCATTATACTTTTATTCCGGTGAACGCTCCAAATCGCATAACCGATTTCCTTACATTGAGACTTTAAATCCATGTATCCCCATACCGACTTTTCAAATGTTTCCGGAATTCGCTTTCAAAACTGGCAGCTATTCGCGAAAATTATGAATTACGTAGAATTACTTTATTTATTTCTCCATAATTGACGCGACATTAATCAGCATTATGAGACGCATTTACGCGACATTCCCACGAAATAACGTAGCGCGCATTCGACGCATTAGTCGTGCGAATCACGGTCGCATTAACGCGCGCGGTAAGGCCCAGCTGTCAAATTATCGAAGCGCCGAGCATCCTTCTTCAAGAAATTCATCTCCATCATCCTCCCTCTTAGCGGCGCGATCCCGCGGGATAAGAACGGAACGCGCGCTCGCGATCCTCTTCGCGGGACGCGCTCGTTGTTCCGGTGTGTACCCTCCGGTGTACGTACACGCGTCTCTCGCACGCACCTACACACTCGCGCGCACAAGTGTCTCGAATGGCGCGCACCTTCGCATGGTGGTTTCCACACGCGTAATCACCTGTCTCGTCCATCATAAGGCCCCGTACCTGGCCAGATGTAATATGCCGTGGCCCACGCAAAACCCGTCCGACATCCCAACGTTTCAACACACGCCCACGAGCGGTCGGCTCGCTTTCAAAATGTCGTAAGTCAAATTGCCCCGGAGTGCACCGTTTCATCATCTGGACGCGGGGCACCGGCGCGGCGCGCGGATTGCGCGCGTTGCTTTAACGTTGCGCTGCGTTGCATTGCGCTGCACTGTGCGCGCATCGCGTTGAGGGCCCGATTCGCGCGTCCGCGCGCGTGGGCGTGCGGCGCACGTATATACGCGTGACCGACGGACAGGCATATCCGCGATCAAATGCCCGAGATCGCTGATTAGCCGCCGCGAATACCAACCGCGGTGGAACTCGCGAGCGGATATGTGTATGTATTTCTACGCGCGTATTGCAATCAGACGGCGCGTCGTCTAATTGTAAGGAGGAATCACTTGGTCTGGCGATTTTATGAAGATTTCGGATGATCGACCCCATCACGAATCAGTTAATTTATGATTGCGGTAGAATCGTTAGTTACGAATGAGCCAAGAACGTATATTTCGTATCTCTTTAAGAATGTATCTCGAAAAAAAAGTGTGATTCATCAGCGAGTCCCGGGTCTGACATTCGATCTCGGAAACGTAACTTGCCCAATTAACATAGATTAGACCATATCACAGTAGCACGGAATTGCAGGGGAGACCCGAGATGGCTCCACGCCAGAAATATGATACGTATCGTATATCTAAAAAGACACCAGCGGCGTTTCATTAAGCATACTTATAGCGCGGTACTTCAGTGGAAAAAACTAACGGCGAACACAACGTATATAACTCACGTCACGTCTATGAATTGTAACCTGACATTGTACGATCGCGTTGCACCTGGGTTGCACCCGTGGCTTATTCTATAAAAAAAATAGACACAGAAATCAAAGATAAATATATGATAATACGAAAACTATAATGACAGAGCTGTCGAGCGAGTAAATTAAACGTTTCATATTTTTGAGATCCATCTCGTCGGAAGATTTCAATCGTTACGTGAGTGACGTCAAATACACACAATTGCAGCTTTATATAGAATTCTAGTGATACCGCATGTAGGAAAAAGAAGGGTTTACAACCCTTCCGATTGTCCGTTACTTTTTTATGCAAAATACATCGCGGTACATACTCTTGTATCGCGTCCTTCACGTTACTATTTTCTATCCGCCTATATGGCGGATTAATCTTTCATATTAAATAATTCCGTAACTTTTGCCGCTTCAACATGGAACAAAATGACCGTTATTTCTCCCAAGTGGGCCTCGACGTCCAACGCGATATCGGTAAGTATCTAAGCGTGGTTCGGGAGATTCCACGTAGCAGCGCTCACGTATAACGTAAAACATCGACATCGAGCCGCCGTGCGCCTTTGCGGCGCCTAAAACGCGAAGTCCCGCAATAAATTGTCGCCGAGGTATCAATAACCCTGATACCGCGTGCATCTTAAGCGCCGGTTAATAGTCGCGCTGCGCGCACCGCTCCGACTCGTTCTTCCCATCCCCGGCCTCGGTCGACTTTGAATAACGATCCATGACGAATTCGGCGGACGGCCCGACACCTGAGCCGTCTCACCGGCTGGTATTCATCCGACAGCGGTGCTCCATTTACATGAGACGCTAGATACAACGCGGGGAGGAAGGAGTGGCGGCGTATATCGGAGCGGAGAGAAGAGATGTAACCGGCCGCTAGAAAAGCGTGAAAATTTCGGAACTGCGGTACAAACACACTGTGGGTGGTCGTTCTTTCTCAGCTAAACTCTTTTTTTTCTCTCTCTCCCTCTCTCTCCCTCTTTCAGTTTCACCCTTTTTTTCTCCTTTTTATGCTTCTTTTTTTTCTTCGGGGATATCTTTCACCTTCATTGTTTCACGGCGAGTTATGGTTTTCCACGGTGCAGCGCTCGTTGAGTGCGGTAAGCCGCGTGATTGCGCAGCGCAATTCATCAAAAGGAGCCAAGGTAGAAATAAGGTTTTCGAGTATCGATACCGTAGCTCAAGGATTAAACCGATAACGATCGCCGGCCACGGTACGCTTCGGCTCCACGTGTCCGACGTAATTAATTGCGTCGACGTCTTTATAGTGATACGCGCGTATTCCTCGGCCGCGGCTATTTTTATGCCGATGGCGCTCGCCGGGCAATTTGCCGTGATCTATCGATGGTGGAAGCGGCTAGATAGACATTCCTTTCCTCTAGGTATCGTGCTATCTAATGTAGTAATTATTAATATTGTTCCGTGATTTATATCGCGAATTTATAGAGATAAATAATTTTACAAGTGCTTAACACTTTAATATATCGTGTATATAATTCACTCGATTGAAGAGAAAGAATTTGAAAAAAAAAACATGCGGTTTCTAACGATTTCTAACGTGCCTCATTAACACGGTGTCTACCTAACGAGTTTCGTATAATTTACCCTATACGCCACGATAGAATTTTCATTATTACCGAAGCATATAATAATAAAATATTGTGTAACGTCATTAAAAATAAAATGTATTAGTTATCGAATAGCGCACTTTTTACTTTACATTGCTATCCAGCTATCTGCGTCGTTCAAAATTTCGTCATTTTACTGGATGACATTTACTTTTTTTTTTTTACAAAAGTTCCGATGGCGCCGGTCAGCACTAATGATCACTAAGGTGCCTGGAAAGCCAAGTACCGGTCACGAAGGACCACCATGTGATACTGACCAGTCAATATACTAACTATTCCCTATTTTCCTAAACTTATTTGTACGTTATTTTTCTACGATTGACATTTCTTAAGACTCTATTTCTTTTAGAAATCGATGTCTTTGTACCACAAATGACTCGACAATTTAGCAAATTTTTTCAGAAGCTTTTCTATTTATCTTGAATCATACATCATCTATTTTGAGGATTTTGAATAGTAAAAAGGATACAAATTCTGAAAAAGGTAAATGCTATTATAATAATAGAGGTAATTTTACAGTTTTCTTCGAAGTAAAGGCCATCATTGAATTCGCAGAAGAGAATCTGTCATAATAGATCATGATTGACACGTAAAATTGCTTATTGAATACGATCTCTCATCATTCATAATACGTACGCGAGATTTAGGCAGCTATTATCGATTTTGTAAATAAAAAGTACGATCGGAACGACGGGGGGTATCTTTGCCTTGACCGAAGAGACAGCCACGACGCCAGTTCTGGTCAGTTCGGATCAGCGAGAACATTTTTGCAAATAAAAACGTATAATTCCGCGTTATACGCGACGGCTTTTAAGACCGCGTCATGCATCACGCCCATATCCGGCCTCCCGTTTCCGGTCGCGGAAAGCATCGGTGAGTCGCGGATGGCATTGAGACGGAGAAGGAGAGACAGGGAAGAGAGCGAGATGTGTGGACGGAACGAGAAAGAAAGAAAAAAAGAATAGAAACTGAATCCAAACACACATACGCGGCGATAATGTTCGGCAACCAGCCGGCCCGGTGGATCTGCACGGGTAAATACGCGCAGACACGCCCGTCGCAATTACACGAGTGCCTGCAAGTATAATGAGGCGTGCGTTTCATTGTGATTTATGCAACGGCCGGAGCTACGTTTGTGTGCGTCGAGGGGCCACCTCTCTCTATCTCTCTTTCTCTCCCTTAGCTCGACAGTAAATTCACGTAGAATAGACACGCGGAATTGAAGTACGACCGAGAGCTAACAATTTGAACCATCGGAGGATAGTCAGTCAATCTTCGATGTTGATAAAGAACTTAGATTGGTGCAGTTTGATTCATATTCCATTCTCACTCTTCGGTTTATTCCGTTTATAACTGATCGTTTCGCGCGAGAACCATTTAGCGATTTTTTACATTGCATGTAATCTGTGATGAATCAAAAAGAATCGCGAAATTGGCTCCTTTAGGAGCGATTATTCTCAACTCGATCCTGTTGATGTTAACCCTTCAATTGCCGTTAAATATAAGTAATTCAATTATTGAGCATCGTAACAACGCACAATCGGCCGTTTCGCAAGAGATCAAAGAAATAGCAGCATATAATGTACCTCTCGGATATATCCACGTGCACCATAATTAGATGTAAATTCGCCGCCCACTTGTCTTGATTGATTCGCAAATGTCGTATAATGGGGCGCTAGGAAGGTCAATTTGTTGGTCGCGCGTTAAATATGCAATCTCAAGGGGGGATCATCATCGGTTCTCTCGAACGAGGAGGTTTCACATTACCAGCGGACTCGCGTGGCAATCGTCGTGACGCGGAGAGAGATATTAACCTTAAAGGATTGTAAATATCAATGCGTAATAAATTACGCTGAATAGGCGAGATTATAGGCGGCCGACCGGTGATTTAGCGGTGATTTTTGCACTCGGCCGCGTAATACTCTGTCATTAATACTTTTTCTCCCTCCGTCCGCCGTTCATGCGCGTCGAAATAATAATATTTTTGATACACTTGGTCGCAAAATTACACGCGGTTAATACGACGCGGGGATCTCCTTCGTAGGTGCATCCATATGCGATAGTTGGTATCGCCCAGGAATCCGAGGTCTTCGCAAAAATGCGTTTCGCAAAAACGCAAGCGTAATGGAAATTGTATATTACTCATTGTCAGTACTTTGACGTTTTGCTTGTACCGTAATTTCCTGCGCGCGTTTACGGATGTCGACGATCATTAGAGCTGTACGCTCAACTATAATGTCTCATTCTGTATAAAAATACTATAATGGCAGAAGAGACGCGTCGGGAGTGTCTATCACCTTTCAGACAACTGAATGAATTTGGAAAATTGCGAGGGAAAATTTTCCTCGTATCAAATCCTTGTTACATTAAGTGACTATTGTTCGAGATATCTCTCTCATTTCCGAATATGAGCAATAATGTAAATAATAGTTACGAACGTGACGTGTCGATCGAATAGCCTAACGTTAAGACGGACATATAATAGGGATAAAATGATGAATTGATAGTAGACAGCGTTCATAAATGCGGTCTACTTATCGCGGTCTTATCTTACATCGCGTCGTTAATTCTGCATCGACAAATACAGGCGCAACAACCATTCCGCGTGTGACTTAAGCGATAAATTGATCGAGACCTAAACAACTCGTCAAAATGCTGACGCATGACCCGCCCGACATGACAGGCGTCATGGACCTTGCGTGTCCCGCTCAGCCGGTTTAATATTATTCGGTTACATGTATTATTCAATCAGCCAATAAGACGGAAAACACGCGATTTATGCGATCCACGCGGGTGAGAGCGGAGGGATCACGTTTTGGGTGGACAGATCGCGCATGAATCACATCATCGTTCCTCGATTACGCGGCTATTATACGTTTGAACTTTGAACAGCTAATAAAAAAGGTCGACGAGAATGAATTTTTTCTCCCTCAAAATTAACCAAATTAAATTAACTTGAATTTTCGCTTTAAAATTAATTAAAATGTAAGTGACCAAATTTAAATACAAATTTTCTGAAAACAATTCAAAATCATATTTTTACAATAGCTGATTTAATTACTGCATTGTGCTTTTATCGAATTTGTTTCTTAAGAATATGATATTGTGGAATTTTTAGCTGCCAATTTTTGGCGTTTGATAGTATATAGCGTAAGAATTTATAAGAAATATGACGATAGGAGATAAATTATGTTATGGTTCGTTGAATATAATTAAAATTTTCTATCGGTCGCAAAAAAATAAAATCGACATAGCGATAACTCGCACGTTTACAAAAAAATATTGTAGTCAGAAACAGGACGTCTTTGTGTACGTAAGAAGAGTCATGAGCCACGTTCTCAATCTGGCATCTTGAATGTAATCTCGTTGTCAATTGGTACTCCGTTGAATAGCGCCGCCATAATAACGAGCTCTTTACATTCCAGATTACACGTGCGGCTTGGAATGGTGCGCGGCTTACAAGCGCTATAAAGCAATAAAAGTCGATTTGCCTGTTGTATGCCTAGGCAGTGATATATCGCTACTTAACGCCCGCGTAAATCGAAGAACGTACCTGACAATCCCGAATTTTATTATCTATCTCTTTTTTTCCTTTCTCCCTTTTCGAATCAGCGAATCGAGTAATGTTCGAAGCTTTTGAGAGATCGAATTTATGAGAAGTAGCATACACTAAGTAACAAGAATATATATATCGATATCTGAATCACAAGTTTAAAACCTATCTTCACTTGTACTCGACACTGTCGAAATATCGCTGACGCTAGAATCGGCCGTTTTCGAACCGCATGGATTACTGGGTTCGCCAAAAATCATGCTTTTTTCCCTACAAGCTCCAGCGCTGCAATTCGTTAAAGTGCTGTCGCACTTTTTCAAGTCGCACTTGAATCCCAATACCCGTTTAGCCCTAAGGCCGTTGTACAAAAACCTCACTTTCGCCACGGCGCGACTCGTAGTCTTCTTAAAAAATGGCAAGGGATTCTGTTGGAAGTTATCTATTGAGAGCCTCCAACTTGTGCAGAAATATTTCAACGACGGAGAGACGAGAAACGCAAAAAAGGACCTGGAACTTCCTCGACGTTTCTTTCATTTTTGTTTTCAGTTGACCGAACAGTGGCATCTCTCCCGCGGGCTTTGTCTCGGGCTTCTTTTGACGACATGATGATTCACGCAACGCTTGCGGTTTGCAGTCTGACGTTTGAGGTCTGAAATATATAATATAAAATGTATAATTGACATTAGTGCAGCCAGACCATCTTGGAGCAGAATGTGTAAAGATGGCTTCTATGTAGAGAAGTATTCATTACTGCTTTGGATATATACACACAGAAAAATAATCACTCTACAGCCAAGAAAAGCACTTACTTATTTTATTTTACTTCTTTTAAGTAAGTTTTCTTACAACAAAGGATATTTTCTTACTAATAGTTTTCAAATATCTTGACACAAGTCTTTGAAAAAACAGAATATTGTTTTGAGTAAATGTAATTCTTACAATGATTTTATGGTAGATTTGCGGGATACATAACCTTCTAAGGTCCATAAAGTCATTGTAAGAATTACATTTACTTAAAACAATATTCTGGCTTTTCAAAGACTTGTGTCAAGATATTTGAAAACCATTAGTAAGAAAATATTCTTTGTTGTAAGAAAACTTACTTAAAAGAAGTAAAATAAAATAAGTAAGTGCTTTTCTTGGCTGTAGAATGATTATTTTTCTGTGTGTACACACGTATTTCATGTCCACAATGTCCCTCGATATTATAATATTTAAAACTACATATGTGGTCGTATATTTAGTTAACAATTACGCATTAATAAAAAGATATATTTGATTAATATTGTATGTACAATTGAAGACTACATCGATTACTTTAAACTTTAATTTATCTGATATTTTTGATCCGTTAAAATTATAAAATTTTTGAAAGAAACATCAGTTAAACAAAGATTAAAATTCTTAGTAAAACAGATTATTAAACGAACATATGTACCCATTCGAGCTGGTTTTTCTATACTCTGTGCATGATTTTGAACATCCGCTTTTAGAGGAGAATGACTTAATTCTGTCTGTAGACCTGCGTGATGTAGATTCTAATCGTTGCTTGTCAAATATTGATGTATTTTCTTCCTTCTTCAAGGATACTTCAAATGATTCAAAAGTCAAGATATAAGTAGATCCATCAAAAGATGTCGCGTCTTCATCTTTCTCTTCCATCTTAAATTTTAAGATGTTTTTCCAAATTCTATCGTTAGTCTTTCTTCGGCTTGTTCGCAATAAGTTTCGACGAAACTTCTTTCAATCGACTAATTCTTTTGCTTCATCAACGCATTGTTTTTTGGAACTTCCGATCTATCATCGATTAAAAACGTTTTATAAATTTCTTCTTTGCCGTGCTATTGAATTTATATCGAGAATCGAGAAACTGCTTGTAAAGTTTAATTTTATATTTAACTCATACTTCTAAACGAAGTACTCGGAGTAGGAAGCGGAGATCTCATTATTGCACATTCACGAAGAATCACGATGGTCATTGAGCCCACTTTTAATTCATCGTCAATAGTGATAGCTGGACTCCTCGCTATTGTAAGGACTTTCTTCATTTCGTACACCTAAATTCGTGCATAAATTTAAAACAAAAATTTGTTTCTCTCTTTTTGCATGTATTTACTATTTAAATTTATAATAAATAATTGTAAGTATTTATAGATAAACAATAAAATCTAACCTGATTATCATTCGAAGATCGTGTGCATACATCCCGAAACCTTTTCTTGAGATTCCTGCAGAACCTAACAATCCTGTGATATACGGTCGAAATTATGGAATATTTTGATTGTAGTTAAGTCACTCTGTAAACGTAGACAAAAAGTCAACAAACTAAAATTTGTAAGTTGAATGTTGTGAAACTCGATTGAAGTACAATCGATATATTTCGTAACGTCTGCTAACATCAAGCATAATTACATCAAGCAAAATGCGGATATACCTAATCACATTGTGTTATTTAAAAATTTTTTTAATTATTTAAAAGTTACACTTTGAAAATAAATATTAGTACATCGATATATAAGATTAACCTATATCTTCGAATATATATACTACATATTAATCTCTGCTTTTAGTTTTTGAAATTTTTGTTGGAAGTTTTTTAATACAACGAACGCTTCTTTCAATGATCGCCTTTGTTCTTGGTTTACTTGATATATTTCTGGCTGGAAGCTCCTACAGAATAAATAGAATTGATATACATATATTGAAAAATAAAATTTATAAATAAATTTTATATACCGTGCTTAAATCCACGTTCGATTCAAAATCGTTTGTGATATGCTTTTTGCTGCCGGTATTTTCACTGCTAAATGCCTCTCGAGACTTCAACGCATCTTCGTACGTCGTTTGGATGTTCTGACCGTATCGTATTTCTCTGGGTGGCACAACTGAAAGTCATATGTTAAAGATTTAACTGTGATTGATTAATTTTCTCTAGAATAATATTACTAACAATTTTTAATTAATTTTATTCTTTTATTAACTTCATATATATATATATATATACTATATAAATATAACTAACAAAGTAATATATATAATATATGTATAGTAATTCTGTCTGTATGCATTTTACTATTTGATTTATCCATCCTGTTCTTTCTATCTTCGTATTGTATGTTGTCATGTGTTTCTTTAGACCTGTGTGATCTCTTTGGTGTATTCCGCTCGTCGTTTCTGTCTTCTTGTATTTCCTTAGAAAACTCAGAAGTAACGATACTCTGTTCGCTTGCAACAGCTCTTTTAACGTATCGTTGAGTCGGTTCGTGGCTATCGTGACTACTAAAAAGATTTTGAAGTAATATAGAGATATTTTTGTACACGTAAAAATTTAATAGATTCTGTATACAAAAATAAATTTATCTAATTAATAGTATCAATTACATAATTCAAAAGCCGAAAAGCGTTATATAATAATTTTGAAGATATAGAAAATTTACCTTGTAACTTCAATCAATGCTGATTTCATATCGAGATTGTAATGTGGAGTCGTGTAAGAATCTGCGTACTCGTCTGTATGTTCCGTTCGATGATTCGCATACTCGGTTCGCTTCGGTTCACTTGTCAATTCTCTCGAAGAAGCTCCGAATCTAGAGCTGGAAACATTACTTCTTTCTTTCGGCGTTGATGTCACAAAACGACGTGGAACCTATCGAAAGGTACAAATTATACAAAGTCGTTTTTTCATTACACCGTGGTAGTGATTTTTCAAGTTCTTTGTTACATATATTACTAGTTTACAAACAGTAAGCTTTATCTCGCTTGAAGCTTTAGCTTGTTTGAATAAACGTTATATATTTAAAAAAAAAGTTATTTTAATACCCTTTATTTGCTCGTATATTGGTCGTATTCCTTGGTTAATAGCTTTTGCTTTGAACGAGCCGAAAAACAGTTTGCTTAAGCTTTATCAAGCATTTTAAATTTGTAAAATAAGAAATTAAGAGGGACTGTACCTCATCAGTGCCTTCTTCAAGCAACATTAAAGTGACTGATGATCCGTCTAAAACGCCATGGAGATGTGGCAATTTTTGTTGACAACAATCGACCGAACGCCCTTTTAAAATTTTCCACCAGGAATTTTCATCCTCCAGGAATGTTCTTACTTTCTCCATTTCCCGTAAACAGGCCGTTACTGCATTATGAGCATCTTTCAGTTCATTAATTTTGACCGGTAGTTCCAACGACTTGGAACTTTCCTGTCGAATCTTGTTCTAAATTTTGAAGAAGCTACCGTGTGTACAAGATATAATCCAAAACACCCATTCTTATTTATCATGTTTGTTTAATATTTATATGTTTGTTAATGGGTTACCGTTCCGTCATGACATTTTGGTCTATCAAGACCTTGAACATTTCTCTTCAGTTCTTGAATTTTATTTACGGCACGATCGACATTGTAGGAACGTGAATTAAATTCGTATTTCAAATCCGTACCGACTTTCGCATTACATCTCCTTGGCTCGCAGTACTCTCTTCGTCTCGTGACAGGCGATTTATAACGGCTTTCCAAAGTGCGTGGATTGAAAGCAGCTGGCGGACTAAGGTGAGTGCAAATTCTACACGGAGGTTCCTGAAAAGGCAAAATATTACATTCGAAAAGATGTACATTGTCAGAGATACACTCGCGATATAACATCTAACCACATTTTCTTAAAATTATTAAGATTAAATTTTTTTATTAAAACCTATCTAAAAAATCAATATTTACATAAGTAATTGAATTGAATTTAATATACACGTTATCTAAAAATGTAGAATAGGTTACATGCCATTTAGATAAGAAATTTTTTTATATTTTCTATATTTCTTTCAATATCAATAATAATCGTAAGCCATGTCGTATTCGGACATATTCTTCAGTTACAGGGTGAATTTGCATATCTTGTTATCGTTCTGCCGGAAATATTTACTGACGTTTTACATTTCGGATTTTAAAATATATACATATGCGTATGGTAAAATGGGTAAAAAAGACTAGATGTGAAGTGAGACTACATTGTTTTTATAAAAGAACGAAACTTCAAGTATAAAATAGTATTATATAAAATAGTTTCTCTCTCTCTAGTAACTTATTTTTATTTGATATATAATAAAAATTCTGTAGACATACGTCACCTTCGTTATAATAAATGCTGTATATTATTTTGACATTATTATTCATAATGTCTGAAGAGAATATTTCGGGGATCATTTGCATTTACAATTATATTACGAAATACAATTTTAATTCCACAATGCGAAACTTAATTGCAGATTTCTATCAACTAAAGTCATTTTAAAAAAAGGCATTGCCCCGCCTTATTTTACGTAGAAATCTGCGATCTCCGACAGCGTACGGTCTTTAGCGTGAATAATCCCTCCTTTGAAAAATGATCCAGCCGGCTCATGTGGCTACTAAAAAATGAAACGGCATTTGTATCACCGCGACGTTTATCCTGAAAACGGACTTTGTGTTCACCTCGATGTCACGCTTACATACTTCTTTTCGCGACACACAATGAAGACTCCCACCGCGTTTAATAGTAGCTCTCAGATCTATTTGTTCGCTTTTTGCGAACAACATAACGTAATATCGCACTCAATAAATTGCACAACATTTCTCAAACATTCCGCAGAAAAAAATATTTTTTCACGGCTATCCTCTTAAGCGAAATATAATATATATTTTGATATAGATTGTCGATATGCTTTTAAACATTTTGCGTGATGTCTCACATCACATAAACGTAAGCGGAGCTGTCTCGAAAATTAAAGCGTTAAGGTAAGGTTAAGGTTTCACGTCGCTGGAATACCAAATCGGCAGACTGTCGGGTAGGGTAAATGTACCAATGCCTGGACACGTACCTATGTCTGGACATTTTTATCATTTTAGTCCTTAAGGCCCAGTTCCACAAACATCGGTTCACTTTTAACCTTAGGTTAACTCACTCTTTGTCTCTTTCTAACGTCCCCTTTAATCTAAGGTTAAAAGTTAACCGGCGTTTGTGGAACTGGGCCTAAGTAAGTTATAACGCGAATTAAAATCAAAGAATCAAAGATAAAAATATTTTTCTTGTATTATATTTTTATCTTTGATTTTAATTCACGTTATATTTATTTAAAAACTAAAATGATAAAGGTGTCCAGACATAGGTCTTAAGTGTCCCGGCATTGGTACATTTACCCTACTCGACGGTCTGCCGATTTGGTATTCCAGCGACGTGAAAATTCGAGTGACTGTGAAATCCTTAAATCAAAAAGTCGGGTGCTGAAAAGACGAGCTTGTAAACGGTTCGTTTACATTTCTCCGGGTTCTCGAAACCGGGCGCATCCTCCCTCGAAATCTTGCCTCGAAATCTTCCTTCGAAATCTTGCGCGACCGAACGACCCGCATAATTGCATTGTGATGAGAGCCGTAAGCCACGTACACTCGCATGGCTGATTCACAATGAGGAAACGTGAAGAAAAAAAGTCAACGAGATTGTCTCCGCCCGGGGCGACTCACGGGACTCTCGAGAGTGTCGCGCGCTTTGCTCTCCCATTCATTTGCAAAGGAGCGTGGCACCGTATGGGACCGTGGATGGGATCGCTTTCTCGCGAACGCGCACCGTAAGACGCGCCTCGCAATAGCGCCGAAATTGGGTCATTCAGGTGCAAAGTAGGGTGAAACCCACTATTCTCTCCTAATCCCAATACCGGCCGATTTTTCACACAAACCGCCGCGCCGACCCTATAGCTGGCGTCGCGCGTCCTCTCTTAACTCGAAAAAAATCTCGTTACTGCGCCGTGAAATTCATTTCACAAATTCGTTTCCCTCCCGCCGCGGTCTCGGCTGAGCTCGACCGTCCGTATAATTAAGCAATAAAACATGAATTATGGTAAACACATCCTGCATTCCTAGACATTAAGCTACGGAATGGTATTATACAATTATTTACGTTATTATCCTGAAGTTGAAATAATTTCTAGGTAAAATACGCGCGCGACATTCATAAGAAATATGAAAAAAAAAAAAAACCGTTCGCATTACGATATTAATATTTTTATGCGTTGTATTACGATCGCGCGCCCGAGAGATAATGCCCGTGACGAATGCCACGCCTTTCAAGAACTCAAACGTTCCGCATTTAAGAGAGCTCTATTTTCATCCGCGACTTTTCTTTTATGAATCTTCGGAACAAAGTAAGAGGAAGTATAACCGCATTAAGAAAGTTCCACGGCGGGCACGTATGTAACCGGCGAAGAATGTGAAGCGCGCGCGCGCGATAAAATTCAGCTCGTAAATCTTCGTCGAATGGATTGTTTGCGGACGTAGCTTGGCGGATGCCCCGCGAAGAGGTTGCGCCATCCTGAAATTGGGTTATTCAAGTGCAAAGCAGGGCGTCGATAGCGTACGAGGGCGATCCTTCAACGTCCTGCGCTCCGGCGAGCGCTCCCCCGAACACTTTTTCTCGAAAAATACGGATTTCGTTCGCGGTGCCGTGAAAATCGGTTAGACGAGTTCGTGAATTTCCATGTGAAACGAGCTGGTATCCTCACGTTAATATCGCATTGTATCGCGTGAACGACGTGACCGTCATGTTCCTTTCCGTTCGTTTTCCATGAGTGTTAAGTGTCACTTCGTGATACAGCAGGTATTCTTAGGCCGGTTCTACAATCAGTCGTATGTTGGATGTCAGAACGCAGCCGATGGTCCAATAAGAGAATTTCTTTTTCGAAAACGAATTTTTCTCATTGGACCATCGGCTACGTTCCGACGTCCGACTCCGACATACGACTGATTGTAGAATCGGCCTTAAAGTTTTGAACGCGGAATTGCCTGTGAGACGCCCTATATATGATGCACTCATGCCAAGATTGCCAAACAGACAAAGTTGCTCTCGTTTCTTTTTATGAAATCATTATCGTGTTCGGTGTTGTAACATTTTTTTACATCTACTGCCTACACACCGCATAAGTGAAGAAGTTTTGTAAAGGCTTATCTTGATAAGACAATCTTTATCACTATACATGTGAGATAAATAGCAATTCTTTATGTTATCATCGTTTTTCCTATAATATTATTCTGACTCCGCGTTATAAGTTTTAGTCAGACTAAATTGGTTGTAAATGCGCATTGGCCGCATTGTATTTGTTACTTGCATGCGTGTTTATGGAGAAAGTGATTTTTAAGATCAGGCTTTTAAATCCATATTATGGGTGTTTCAACGAAAAGTGTTCACCGGGTAGTATTTTGAAAACTTTCTTCCGAAAAATGCTGAGACACGTCGATTTTGTTTTGACTTCTATTGTTGTTTAAGGTATTTGGGAAAGTTGCTACCCCGCCTTAGGGGGTTAGCCTAAAGTAATTGATTTTGACAAAGATATCTCCTTCGAAAACAAAATCAACGTGTCTAGCAAAAATCACAAGTTTTCAAAATAATCCCGGTGGATACTTGTCGTTGGGACACCTTGTATACTTACCATAGATTCCATTGTGTCATATAGAAACCGGCGATTTAAA
This sequence comes from Temnothorax nylanderi, assembly GCF_030848795.1. Lineage (NCBI taxonomy): Eukaryota > Metazoa > Arthropoda > Insecta > Hymenoptera > Formicidae > Temnothorax > Temnothorax nylanderi. The sequence continues at coordinate 25,971 of NW_027249119.1, forward strand.
AAGCCATCTAAATTGGTTAAAAGATTTCAATTCTCCAAAATTGACATAAATTGGTACACCATGGGACACCTTTTTTTATTAAACGTTTTCACGCCAATGCCGAACACAGAAGCTACAGTGAACAAAGGAACGCGGAACGTTTCAAAGAAACGGCGGAAAAGCTGCCCGCAAAGTCAAAATAAAGTAATTGTTGCCTCTTTGTGTGGTTCTTATGTCCCTCTCCCAAAATTTTTCTCCATTTGAAACGTTGTAATAGGTAAAACGATTCCATTCGACCGTTCCTTTAGTCCCACCCAAGATGCCCATATTTCTACTCGATAGATTCTCAATGTAAAGATGTGTATCGTTTCACAGCATTTTATAACGCCCTACGGAATTTGACTCTGGAAATGCATAGTCATCAAACGTATCCCGAGACGAAGTGTACGCCACAGCTTGCATTTGTACGCACAACTTCATTCTACGTTTCTTTTTTCAAATATTATTTTGTTACATCTCATTAATATGATCTCATTAATATGATCTTTGACCTGGAGAGCAGCTGGAAGTAAACGTGAGTAATTTGCGAAAGAGCGACCTTTTTCGGAAGTAAAAATATTCGATTTTCTTTTACTGTAGAAAACTTACAAATAACTTCTTTCCTTAAGGCTCCTGGGTATTCGTCGCTTCTTTCCTTGTTTTATAATGTCAGAAACAAGAAATGGCACGTAAGAATTCTCAACGTGACACTTCTCATCAACATCATTTCTCTAACGTCATCAAACAAGGATAGAAGCAGCTAGTATCCAGGAGCCTTAAGTATCTTTCCTTAAGTAACCGAAGGAAAGTTTGCATTGTCTCGATATCTAAATTACACGGAAAGAACGATTTTGCTGAAGTATCTAAAAATTTAGCTAGGTACAGATCTGAAAATAATTTTGTTGCACCATCGAAATAATTATGTAGAACACTCAAACTGATTGTTAAAATGTCAAATTTTTTTACAGCATTATTATCATACTTCAGCGACCTACTATAATTATTTTGATGGTGCAACAAAATCATTTTCAGATTTGTATCTAGCTAAATTTTTAGATACTTCAGCAAAACCGTTCTTTCCGTGTACCTAACAAACTTACCGTACTTTACACGTTGTTTTCATTCATCCTTGTGTATCCTACATGTGTATCTTACGCAAATACACATGCTGCATGTGTCACAATTGTTGTGTTCGAACTATACACATGATTTCATTTCTGTTTCCCAGAGATCCTTTTGCGCGACGAAATGGAAGACCGCCTGCGGATGAGATCTCGCAACACAAGTTGTATATCAAAGTAAAGTATCGTCAAAACACATGTAAGTACTTCAACAAAAAGATGAAAAGTAAGAACTTTTGGAACAGGCGTGAATGTTTCTTGCAAATTCTTGTTAATTCAACTAGTGTAACTGCAGGTGGTGAAATATGCCGCTGCTCGTAAAATATGATTTTAGATGGATAGAAATCGCAACGCTATTCGCATCGCGATGTGTTCATGCATTTATGAGCAGGTAGAAAGCACGAGGGTTCTTATAAATAAAATTTACGTTTACATAAAAGAATGTCTGTCTATGGATTTCGTCTATTCGCAATTATTCGATTGTTTATCTCTTCCATTAAATTAATCGCTTAAAGTCGCTTGGTATAATTCCTTGTTTATAATTTTCATAAATCTGGTTACAAATTTTCTCATAAATCGAATAACCAAGTTGCTTACACGAGATAAAATCTGATCTACTTTTAGTTCGACATTGATTTAGAAAATATTACTTTTTTATAATTGGATTATAATCATGTAAATGCACAAAGCACGAAGTTTAAAAAAAGAGCGCTTTGAAAGCCAGGTTATTTATGAATCATAACGCGGCTGATTTCACAGACACTTGTAACCGACGGATGTCGTCGCCTTATGAAATCGTCCAAGCATTAAGATCGTTCAAAGTCAGTCCGGCTCGTGCGTCGCACCCAGCAAACAAGAAGCTAGCGCATCTTGGGTGGCCATACCGTTTCGCTGTTGCGTTCTTAATATTATGCGGATCGTGCAGCTGTACGACGTCCCAATTGAGCCTGACACGTAAAAACCTTGTTGTCGACGAGGAAAATCGCTGAGAAAAAGAGCCATAAACCATAAATATCTTCCCACCACTCAGTCTCGTTTAAGCTATTACACTATAGGTAAAACGATCGCGCAAAAAATGTATATATTTTTAATCCAGATACGAGTGATACGAGACAATTATAATTTTATGAACGTATAGCGACTTTACTGCTATTATTACATATAATCAATTGCATTCAAGAAATATTGCACGAAATAACCTTGTTTATAAAAATAAATAATATTAATTATAAATTATTAGTATACGAGACTTTTTCTAAGAAGAGTTTTTAATTTTTTTAAATAAAATATAAATTAAATAATTGTTTTAAAGCATTTTTAAATAAAATAATTTAAGAAAATTGCTATAAATATTATTATAATGGCTAAATGTAAATAATCTCTGGAGTAAATCATAAAATACATATCTTATTAGAGAAAACCGAGACGAATGTTTCGAAAAATCTGAATTTTCTGGTTTGTCTCGGTAAACCTAAAAGCGCCCTTAAATGATGTCAAAGGAGCCATTCTGAATCGAAAAGTGACTTCGCGGTCCCTTTCGTGTTGCTGTTACGACATATAGAATAGATCATTGAGTGTCGTTCTGTTTATACCACAGACAACCAAATTATCGATGGGGTCTATTAAGGCCGGGTTTTCACGAAAGATCTGAGACGGACAGGGACAAAGGCAAGCGCGAGTAGTATACCTGGACCCAAGGCTCTAAATTGTCGGCCATTGATGTCACCGCGTATACAACCGATGTCTCATCTGGGTTGCCTAAATATTTGACCTATTTACAGCACATTTCGTGGATCCTCGTCTGATATACAATATTACGGTGGGCCAAGGTGCGAGATACACGCATTTTTATTGCCAACTCTCGTAAATGGACTTTGAACTCGGGAATTAAATGTTTATTACGACGTATTACAGTCGTGTCTTGTTCGCATCTTGTTTACAAGGCACGATACATTTATTACATTATGCATTCTAAAAATTTTAATTATATATTCGGATAAGCACAATTATATGCTGCAACAACTTCGTTATAATTTTAATGTTCTTCAAACTTAATTTTAACATTGTTCCAACTTTTTTCGTGACCGGAGATGAAATTGATCAGGATATTATTTGCATCTAACAGTAAAATAAGTCTCATAAATGCTATTTTTGAATAGTCGCTACATAAAATATTCGACAGTCGTCCGAAAATGTTCGAGCTGATCTAGACTGACCGTCGTACAGGGGTAAGGGGAGAAAATGGTCGATCTATACCTGGGTTCGAGGTGATCAAAGCTGCCAACCACTAATGTCACCACAGAGACTTCCGACAGTGTTTGCACTCCGCACCATCCGGGGCGTGCCTTCGACATAGCGCATGGTTATCCGCTGCCCCCTGCCTTCGGAGAGGACCCCATCGATCCCTATCTCGCGACACCATGACATCCTTCTCTTGATCCGCCGACACCGGGCCCCTCGCCGATATCTTTAATTCCTCTCTCCGACATCCCCGAAGGCCGAGCCACCCTTCCTTACAACCGGTCCGCCGCGACTCCGCTCCTCACGAGACCGCCATTAGGATGTCTCATTTTCAGATTGTCTCGTTTCAATTCTCCGACCGCTCAGCGACGGATCACCGACGCGCATACCGGCGAAATTACACGACGAAAAAAGATTTACTCTCGCAAGTGAGTTCAACATTTTAATGTTGTCCATGTCGGTTGATTTAGAATATTTAGATGAAAGCAGATCGCTACATAATCGCAGATCGCGGACCCCGCGCGATTTATGAGGAAAAAATGTTTTCAGTTAATTTGCTTGAATTTGTGATATGTCGTAGTTTTTGTATCCCTGATAATACACTGAATTATACACATTTGAAAATCTTCTACACAAGACCCGTACGTTCGTATACCCGAGTTTTCACTTGTACTACTCGCACTGTATATGAATACCTATTCGTGGATGTTTTGCGGGCAAATGGATAATTTTTTTTTAATTGCCGGACATTTTTCTCCCGACTGCTGCCAACCTTCGGTCGGCGAAGACGAGGGAGTATGCGTTTCACCGGGGCCGAACCTTTGTTAGCTTAGTTCTCGATAACTACAACATACTTTGATATGTGCTTCCGTATATAAGTTTCTTATTGATCAAGCAAGGTTTATAGCGTATAATTATCATTAATCGTTGTGTTAAATAAAAAGCGAAAAAACAATATATTACATTTATATGTTCTCTTATTGGCTATCAATTGAGTTACATAGGAAATTGATTAACCAATGACATGCTTCCGCATGGGGAATTTTAGTGACTTCCAGTTACCTCTATATATTGAGCTCCGGCAGAACGTACAGCTTTTCTGTTCATCGCTGCACACTCATTGGATATCGCGCGCGCTGGTCTGCTCTATTGCTCACATGTCATATTTGGCCGATAGTTAGAGGTTCAGTTTGTTTATACAGGTTTAATCTTTACAAAATTAAATAAAAATATAATAAATAGTAGGATAAACAGTATAATACAGTGCCTAATACAAGTTTGTTTATCGAATCATTTCCTTGGAAATACCATGTTCAAGTATTTTATATGTGTGTATACATACAGGGTGTCAAGTAATAAGCGGATCACTGCTCGTGGGCAGCTAGAGCGGGTAAAACTGAATCAAAAAGTCTTTTACTGTTTTGTAAGTATTTCAATAATTAATGAGAAAATAATTAATAAAGGTACGCGAGGATACGTTCGTGCGATTCGACGAGAAGGAGCAGCCCAATGTTTACGTTGCTAGGCCGCGGCGAGACATTGAGAGGAACGCTATGTTTATAACAAAAATTATTAACTATACAATGAGTGACACTCATTGCCATTATTGTTTATAAAGCACTCCTCTCATAATATTTCGCTATGCACATATCCACCAAACACAATGCAACATGTAACGTACAGGTTAGTTGTAATTTCCTACTCAACAATATAAATGCAATATAACACACGTGTTATACGTGTTATACTGCATTTATATTGTTGAGTAGGAAATTACAACTAACCTGTACGTTACATGTTGCATTGTGTTTGCTGGGTAGTAACGTAAACGTTGGGCTGCTCCTTCTCGTCAAATCGTGCGAATGCACACTGATTAATTCTCTTATCTTTATTAATTAATTTCTCATTAGTTATTGAGAAACTTACAGTACGATAAAAAACGTTTTGATTCAGTTTAATTCGATCTTCCTGTCCACGAGAAGTGAACCGCTTATTACCTAACACCCTGTATATACATGTTTATATAATTATAAATTTAAATTTATTATATATAAATAAAAATGCCAAAAAGATAGAGAAAATTACTTGTCATAATTGATCTCATATACTATTGTGTATAAGATTTAGATTATGCCTAGTATTTTCAACTATTTATATATTATAAAATATGCTCCTGCATAGCATAGAAATATATATATATATTGCTCTTAAAAGTATGAAATAAATAAATAATTAAAATCTCGCAACTGCAGCAAAAAGATTAAGTAAACAAAAATATAATAAAAAACAAAAAACTAAAAAAATTAAACGGTAAAAGACAGGTTTAAAAAGTTCGGAATAATAATAAATAAAAAACAGTTTTAAAAAGTTAAAAATAATAAAAAATACGAAAAGGTAAAATTTTCTAAAAAGTTAATACATATATAATAAAAAATACTTGATTTTTACGCTATAATTAATTGCACATTTAAAAAGAGCTGTCGGGAGACGTCACGCAAAATTTTAAACTTATTTGGCACATATATTGTACTTTATGTATATTCGTACATATACATATACACAGACACATAACACGCGCGCGCGCGCGTGTGTATTTAGTATTAATATTGTAAAATATAAATAAATATAATTGAGAAATATTAGGTTTGGCGTGACGTCTCCCGACAGCTTTTTTTAAATGTGCAATTAATTATAGCGTAAAAATAAAGTATTTTTTATTATATATGTATTAAATTTTTAGAAAATTTTACCTTTTCGTATTTTTTCTTATATCTAATTCTGTTGTAGATATCGTAAATTATTATTTTTAGAACAGGTTTTAAGAACTTTTAATTTTCACAATCCAATTCGCGGCTCGTTAGCGCTCGCGTGTCCTTCAACGTGATAATTTCGATACACGACGCAGCTCAAACGAGGCATCCAAGGGCAAAGTGCTAATATCGCTTGCACCTATCGCGCTCGAGATCGAAACATCCTCGTCCGTGAGACGATCTATCAGCATCGCAGCATGCGTCACGCACACGGTCCCTCACATCATTCTCCAGAGACGGCCAGTTGAAACCTCCTCCCCTTCTCCCCCTTCTGGACACTATATATTCATTATCGCTCGCATGTAGGGGCGTATACTTCTAACTGCTTAGCCGTTGTTTGGTTACGCCCTGGCAACGGTAATTGCGAGATGGTATAATAGAACTACTTTCGAAGCGCTTGCCTATCAAAAATCCGTATTAGCATTGTGCACAACTGAATGTATCCGTACACTCACAATTAATGCGACAACGAGAACGAAAGATATTGTAAAGATAATTTCCAAATCAAATAATTTGGAACTCCGAAACTATCTTTGATGAGTTTAAAAGCGACCATGGTCTCTCGTACGATGCAGTAAAATGACAGAAAATTTTACTAAATTAAAAGTACTAATTTTATCAGAATTACGAGAAGATTACGAGAGCCTTCTTTAAAAAAGATAAAAATCAAAAGGTGGGCGTCTTTCATTAACCCGTGATTTGAAACTTCGACCGATCGTTAAAGGAATCGCGATACATTTGGATCGGCTTTCTTCAGGCCGTTGCCAAATGGCCTCGTTCACCGCGTTGCGAATACGCTTACGAATATGAGAGTGATTAAAGCTCGGTGTTTAAGTGCGAGTCTACGTTTCCGTGACTCCGTAATCACGGGAACTCGCGCGACGTTGTTACGAACAGCGAACCGGTCGTTAGGTGAAATTAGGGGGCAACTCTCTCTCTCTTTCTCTCTCTCTTGTGTTTGCCAACTGCGTTAGAGACACCGCTGATACATGTTTAACGCGCTGTTTGCACATACACGCCGCATGCACGCACGCATGCTCGAGTAAATGCTCTAATCGCATGCTTTATTGACCGGCGTTCGTCGCAAACGACCGTTAATCGTACGCAACGTGGTCGATCCTTCGACGGAGGAATACGCCTGTTAACCCAATGACATATCAATCCCTTCCGAGCGAGAAACGCAATCGATACCGCGGTCGCTTCAGGATAAAGTGGACTCGCTTCCCCCGTGTCACTTAATTGGCTCTACGAGACTTTCAGAATTAACTGAACTTGCACTAATACATACACTGATAAAGAAAAACTCCTCAAATCAATGATACATTTTTTCACAACGAATTATTATTTATAACCAAGCAAAGCACATATTATGTGTTAAAAAAATTGTTATTATTATATTAAATATATTAAAATATTTATGTTATTATATTTATTACATTCATTATATTAATTATATTATTAGCCGTTATTCTTAATTATAGATAATATTAGTTATATTATTAATTATTATTATTAATTATACAATATATATAAGAAAAACAGTTCGATAATAATTGCTTGAAGTAACTGATTTCTCTCTTCTCACACAAAAATTCTTTGGTTCTCAAACGTGAATGAACTTGGGATGCTGCATCTTCGAGGACACCCGAGTCGACCGCGAGGGCGCAGCAGCGACAAGAGTCTTCGAGTCTCAGAGCCGAGGCCGGGGCACGGAGATTGGGAAAGCGACAGATGTACGTGTTTCTTTTCTACGCAGGAAGGGAGGGAAAAGAAAAGGTTCCCGTCGCAGAAAAAGAGAGAGACCGTACATCAGAGGTCCCGCGTACTTTCATTCCCACGCGACACGCATTATGCGAACGGGGATCTCCCTTCCCGTTTATCGACGGACCGGATTCTTAACGTCATCTCTTTTCCCTCGTCCTCGAGAGATCGAAGGGTGGAGCGTTTTGTCAAAGGCGGGGGGGGGGGGGCGACAGGACAACGCGTCGACCCGAAACATTTCCACCCTGTCGACGTAACGAAAGTGCCTCTACTCTCGATCGTGCAGAGATAGAAAAAAAAACCCCATAGAATCGCGTCGAATAGATATTCGAGCGTGTCGGAAATCAATTAAATTGTAAAAACTTAGAGTCAAACCCCTCTCGACATATAGAAGTAATTCTTCACGTTTCGAGATAATCTCTTTTGTGCGGCCTATCGTCAAATCGGTCAAATAATTTTTGCGTCGTGCCATTTTCCCCAGCTTTCCAACTTTTCATGATAACGCGCATGTCTTTCAAAATTAACCGGAATCACGAACCGCATTTTAAAAAGCCGTTTCGCAACAAAATTCACAACAACGTTTGTGATTGCCGGCATTTACGTTAGCGTTATCATATTACCCATGTAAATCATATGCATGCTGATATAGTTCTCCGCAACCGGGGGAACGAAATTGTCGCCGCGGGCGCCGCGATCCGCCGTCAAAAGCTTACGGTTCGTTAACGAGTAGCAGCCTCGTCGCGGCCTCGGTACAGCCGAAAGACCGCGAGAAAGAAGCCGGTTTCGCCTGGAATCGCACACCGGAATCACCATTCCGGCGCGGTGCAAATTAGAGGCTTCCGGCGGGAATAATCGTTTCGCGGGATCGCGCGCCGCCGAAAAACTTTCCTCGCCCTAGAAACGGGCCACCTAGGTCGCGCTCGAGCGAGAAGGTTTGCCGGCCCGCCGCCTTTGGGTACTTAAGGCTTAAAGCCGCCTTTCGGGTTTCGTGGCGGCCGTATAATGGCGCCCGTTTGTCAAAACACGTCAAAACACTATCCCGGCCACGAAATCATCTCGCCGGGCCCCGGTCACGCCCCGCGATGCATCCACGTCCTTGGGGCCCGCTTAGGCGAGAGAGAGAGAGAGAGAGAGAGAGAGCTTCTCAGGTATATATCGAGGTATACATCGAGAAATCGGAGGGGAGAATAGCGCCTTCTCTCGCGCGCGCTAGTACGCCCCTTGTTGCCGAGTCATCCGGGCAACATTATTCTCCTACGAATTCGGAAAGTAAAAATCTCCTCCGCGCTCGCTCCGTAATGATTCAGCTCGAGGTACGTCGGCGCGGGTACGTCGGCGAAGCTCACGTCGCTGTCCGCCTTCCACGATTAGGTTCGTGACAACGGACGAACATAAGTTGTGTAAGCACGAACGATCGGTAGATCAATCTTGTATGTACTGTGAATAATGACGTTGACGTTAGCTACGATGTTGTCGACGAGATATGAACGGTGCGTCCCGAACATTCTCGTTGAAAATTGCCAGGAACATTAAAATCAGAAAGGGATGTGAGAAAGAAAGAGAAACATGTACACGTGAATTTAATAATAACGTAAACTCTACGAAAAGTAATCTGAGGTTTTCTACAATTGAATTGTTCGTTCGAAGGATATTATCACGAGACAAATCTTTCGCGAAAGGAAGGAAATTGCAACCTTGGAATTGATAAAAAAAATTTATATATTATAGTTTCACAGAAAGATCGAAACGCAAGTTCTGATAAACTTGGCTGTACTACGGATGGTTAACACGCTGAATATAATTGACCCCTCACCAGATACATTCTTAACGCACATAAATACACGTAGATTGATCACGAGTCATAAATCACTGAAATAACGGCGGGCCTTAAAGGCGAGCGAAGAAATCTCGAGCATACGCGGTGACTAATTGTTAATAATTAATTTACCCTCGGATAATACAGCCGAAGCCATATCAACTTGTCCAGATTGGCATCTCGGTGGACGCATTAATATTAACTAGATTCATGAAACCGCAACTTCACGCGCCGGCCGCGGCCATGCGGGGAAAGTTAAAGAGCGAGCGCGCAATTTACAACAAGCAAGCGGATTGCGTGCTTAATTACGGCGGGTGCGTTAATAATAATCGTGCGGCGATCGGGCTGTAACTTATAAGTTTATAACGCGGCTCGCAATTTGACGTAACCCTCCCGCGTTCCACGAACATGAGCCGGCCACCGCCGCCGCCGCCGCCGCCGCCGGTTCTCCCGCGTGCACGCTCGGGATCTTGACTTTATTTATGCAACGACACTCGCGTGTCGTCTTATCGGCCGATTAGGAGGAGCGTTATTAGGTGACAGAGATCGCGTGGTGAGCGGCGTGGTAGCCGTTACCGCGGTAATGCCCAACAGTCACGTTACCGTCGGGGGACCGAGGAAATTCACGAGGAATCAAGCGCTCGTTACTCACGAGGAGAGCGCAAGAATTGCTCGCGGTGAGCCGCGCGAGAGATCTCGCGCGCGAGGAAAAAAAGAAATGGGCTCGCGATAAGGATGAGGGATGTTCCGGCGAAGGTGTCATTTCGACTTGGATTAACGGATCGCCAAGGAGGGTTTCTCATAGGAAAACGAATTTCGCACAGCGCGAAAACGTTGCACCGCCGTCGCCACCGCCGCCGCCGCCGCCGTCGCCGCTCCCACTTAATTGCGCGTTTAATTGCTCCGGCTACCGTGCACGTAGCTACCGGTCGTGCCCCTCCCTCGCGGTAACTCACGATCCTCCGCGATCGCGATCACGATACGTATCCTCTACGCTCGGGTGTAAATGGCGAGAGAGGAGTTGTTTTCGCAATGCGATAAGCCGTTTAGCGCGCGTATTTCAGGAGATCCGGCGTGAACGTATATGCGATTCAATGTCTACGAAATATACCTTTCGAAAAAGATTAATTAGTACGTTCGCGAAGGACACGAGCCGAAATGACAAACGAGACGTTTGTTAATCGAACCGAGAAGCTCAATTACAAAGATTTCGATTGATCATCGATAAAACAAGTCGGATTAATAAGTGAAATAAGATAACTAGTAATAACAAGTGTAATGAGAGACGATTATTACACAAAAGTAGCGAGGGTATTTATAACAAACAATGAACAAAATGTCGTTTGAAGTCGTTATTTATTGTTGCACATAATCAAGTACTAAGAATTCCCTAACACATTTTATACATACCTATAAAAAATTTATCAAAATAGTTGTATATCCCTCCCTCTCTTTCTCTTTCTCTCTCATAATTTCTTCCTTTAATATTCTTAACGTAACTATAGTCCAAAAATCAATAATTTTGTAAATGAATATTAATATGTACAAAATAATGTCATATAATTTAAGATGGGAAGCATGTGTTATCTACGACCAATAATTACTTAAGTCTGATCAATCCGATCGTCTATTACACTATCGCAAAATTAAATCGTGCAGACTTATTAAGTTTTTCTCGTACAAATGCGTAAAATCGAATTATCCCAAGTTTTCGAAAAGATCTTTTTCCAAGACATCTGCAGTCTAATAGTGAATTCATAAAGAATTCAGATGTTTCTCCCGATAACCGGATCCGGTGCTGGAAGGGTTAAAGCGCATGCACGAGACCCGTCCATCGCGAAACGCACGTCGACGCGACGAAAGAGGTGTGAAAGGTCCGACGTTAAAAGTGCATACGTGACAGGGGGCAAGAAGAGGGGGAAAGAGAGCGAGAAAGAGAGAGAGAGAAAGAGAACGAAAAGGGTGGCGGCGTGATCAATACGCTAACGAGCCAAGCCGAGCCGGTGCACTATTGGCATCGTCGCGCCTGGCGATTCACACACCTCCGTACGCGTTAACGTTCCTCGCGAGCAATCTCGGTGGATTGTTCGAACGAGAACGAGAACGGTGACCGCATTTTTATCGGCGGCATCGCCCACGACCGTTTTCCTCCCTCTTCTCTCCTCTCCCGGCGTAATGGCCACACAATCAGAAACGCCTTGATGAGAGCAGGCGGAAGTCCGCGGAATAGCCCTGTTAAAGTCCCGCTGATGGTTTCAACGAGCAACCCACGGCCGCGGTTACGTTCGCGGAATTGTGCGGCTAATCGCTTTTAATTCGACACTCGTTAGAGGATTTGTATAAAGCCGCAGACCGCGGTTCTCCCCACGACGCCGGGGCTTCGCGGAAGCCATAAGGCTTTTATACCTCCTGCGCTTCTCTCGGCGCGCGCGGCTAGACGTGTTTCCTCTCGCAATCGCGCGTGAAACACCGACGGGTCGTCCTGACATTTTTATCGTCGTTCATTCCGCGTAGCTCTTGATATCTTTCTACGAAAGTCATCGCCGCGACATTTACGTATGCATTTGAATAAGTTACATCACTGTCAAGTAGGGTAAACTCGGGTAAGATGGCCATACAGAAAAGATGGCCAACCCATGTTCATTCGATGTTTCATGGCGATCTAGATTGAAAGAACATAGGTTGGCCATCTTTCCTGTATGGCCAACTTACCCGAGTTTACCCTATTATGAATCATTTTTCCATTCAATAACGCAACTTTTGTCACCATTTTACAAAAAGCTAAGAACGGTTCGAAGACTACAAGTAACAGATAAAAATATTTGTTACATTTTGTTTGTTCAATTAAGATTAGGCTTATCCGGCTTATCGAAATTCTCTCATAACGACCGAAATAACGGAAAAATGATATGGATCGAATAAAAGGTATTTCTCGGAAGATAATTATATCAGGCAATCGTCATGATTAAGCAACGTTAATTAAGCAACGTAATTTATACACGTGAGTACACGTCGCTTCGTAATTCACAACCGCGGCTATTCCTCCAATTTCTCACAAGTCTTAAACACCACGGCCACAATATTTTATGGTGTACAACGTAGTTTCCAACGACGCGAATCGACGATTGCGATCTGCCTCCTGGATTCTACGATTCGGATTCTCCGCGATTCTACCAATAAGGGAACATCTGCCCCACACGGAGATCCATTCGTCGCACTAAACGCCACAAATGGCACGCGTTCCATCTGCCAACAATAAGATGACGGATGCGTCCCGGTGGAATATCGCTTTAAACGCATGAAAATACAATACGCCTTCATCAACGTTGCAATTCTAACATTGCTTAATCGAGTTGAAAAATGGCTAAATTTACTCCAATAGATAAATATATAATTTATGTTTGACGCACTTGAATTTAATATTTAATATAAATTCTTACATTCTTTTATAACAGGGTATAATATTTAAAAAAGCAAGATTTTGTGTCATAGCGACACTCAGCGTTATTTAATAATTATTATACAAAATAAAATCACAAGATGCAGTTGATTAGCGCTGCAAAGAATACAGAATGGAGTGAGAGAATCACGTGTGAAATATTATGTATAACCGTTCTTACAAGTTCCTCGATGTCTGAAACCCCGAGTTGCCGTCGCCGCGTGTCAGAAATTGCGCTGTCGCATGCAAATTTTTCGTTATTACGCGAGCAGTGCGAATTACGAGAAAATTACGCGCGGATCGACTGACGAGTATGGCGACGAAATCCACGCGTCGCTGTCGCCATGCGGAAAGAGGGACGGAATGTGTGTGTGTGTACACACGGGGGAAATTTGATTTTGTTGTCGGCTTACAATACTCAATTATCTTCTGGGTGGACCGAGACGTAACATCTGCCGTGGAGAATCCGCCCTATCGCGAGGCTCGTCTTCCACCGCCGTCGGCCTGTTACGTCGTTAGGGGATGAAGGCGAGGCGAATTCATGGACGCGTTAGGCTTAGGGTAAAAATAACGGCGTATTCATTATCGGGAGCTCACCACCGTTTTATATACTCGCGGCGAAGTTTCAGGCGTATTAAAACTTACAATTAGCCGCGCAATCCAAATTGTTATTTTTGGCGCGCTATTTTCATTGAGACTCCAACCATCTGGATTAAGTAGCTTTATTTGATAGAGTTCGATTTACAGTTAAGGTGCTGTCGGTTTTACGACGGCGGATATACACTTTAAACGCCGATTTTAAATACTTTTAGCGTGAATTCCTCGTTAGAGTCGCTCGTTATAGCCACTCAAGTGGCTCGGGCACCACTGTTATTTATCAATCATTTATGAAAACCATAGGGGAAACCGCGTTGTAGCGCGACCCAGTCTCGCACAGTGAAAAATCGTTATTCCATGTTTACGTTAAATTACGTCAAATGATATAAGATTGGATATTTTATAGCATGTAAAGAATTTTATTATAAATTCTATCGATTCTCCATTCACTTCGCAAATTCTTGTAACGTCAGTTTCCTACTTATTTCATTACTTTCATCCAAGATAAATTATTTTTAGGATAGAAAATACGATAGCGCTCTAATTCTACAGCCTCCTTAGTCAACAATCGTATACTCGGTGGGGCACCGAGAGCAAAAAAGAAACGGACAAGAAGACGGCACGTAGGAAGCATCTCGGCGATTTAGCCGTCGAAGTGATACGTCTACGTTTAAGAAACGATTATGCGTGAGAGCAAGAGAGACAGAGAGAAAGAGAAAGAGATAGAGAGATAGAGAAAGAGAAAAAAGGGAGGCTGCTAAGGCCGAGAGAGCGTATGCCTAACGCGGTACGGCGCCATGGAAGTGTTGATCCTATAACAAACTCAATCCAGCCGCGTGCGTAAAAGCTTCATTTAGCCGGCTCGGCGCGTCGGCGGATAGCCACGTCGTTGCATCGCGCCGCGGCGCGGCCGTGTCGGTGCCGGTTCATCAAGCTGGCGCTGGTAGATCTTTCCCGTCCGGGCGATCAGATTTGATGGACCGATCGTTACGGGATATAATTACTTGGCGAACCGAAGGCTCCTCTTCGCGCACACGCGTGCTCTAACGTATACAAACGTATTCAGCCACGTGCACGTTACGTTACGCGCGTCACGCGTGTATCATCTGAACGATACACGCCATGCTATCTTCTTGCAGAAGCGCAAGTATATTCTTGTGATAACGCAAGTACATGCGCGTTTGGCTACAGTACGTGATAAACATTTTAAAGGTGGAACGATTTAAAACTTCTTTTTTTTAATTTAGAACGGAAGAGTGAAAATAACAAAGTTTTAAAAGACAACCTTTAGAAATTTATGTGAGCCTAATTATCTTAATTAGCAATATAGAAACACGTAATAGATATAATACATAATAATTATCAATGTAGAAACGTAATCATAGATATATATCTATAAAGCAACATGCTCACGCATACTTACGCACACGTATGAACGCGAGGTATGCGTGCCGCGTAGGCTCGACGATCTCTCGGGCCCACAACCGGCCCTCCTCTCCTTCGCCCTTCCAGAAGCCCCCACCTCCGTCCTAGCCGACCTTACGTACACCTCCTGCTCCCCTTCTGCCATCCTCTTTTTATCCGGTCGCGCGGTACACGGGAGGAAACATGGCCGCATGCCTCCTCACATGGGCCAAACAATGGCGGATACACGGGGCCCTTGCGCGTCGATGAAGTAGGGCTCCGATCACACAATGCTGTAACTCTTTTTTTCGTATTCCCTTCTTCTACATATTTCTTTTTCTCTTTTTCGCCTTTTCTTTCTGTTGTCCTCCTTTTCGTTGTCTCGTTACCTCTTACCATCTGTTTCGGCTCCCGAGTTTCGATGTGCTTGGCACATAGTCTTTAAATACTCCATTGTTTTTGAAGAATCTAACTGAATCGATTATGAGCGACTTCGATTAAACTCCGATTAGCTCAATCGACAATTAACTTATCAAGTAATATCTACACTATTTTGTCAACGTGGATAGAATTATTAATTTTTTTTATATAACTTGCGAAAGAAAGATTAGGAATAACAAATTATCTATTTAGAGCAATTTTTTTTAAAGATTCTGACGATTTAATTAATCGTCGAATAAGTTATTTGAAGTCGCCCTATGCCAAATTACCCATCATTGATTTTGAAATGAATATCACTGTGCAATTACACAGCACACAGCAATTTCTTCCTATATTTAGTCACTGTTATTCAGTAGAAGATATATCAACATGTGTAACATATATTTTTGACATAAATTAAGATAATGGAGACATTTAATATTAATAAACATTTTCTTCCTCGTTATAGATTAAGCGATACCCGCGCACGCATGTTAATAAAGCTTGCAAACATATTTATTAGCTATAAACGTATCTTCGACTAATGAATATTTAACTATCTTCCTTTCATTCATTCTACATTTTATTGACGAGCTTTCATAACGCAAACCGTTTTTTATTCCCGCGTTTTATTATCGCACTTAATTTTAACTTGATGTAAATTGCGACAAAATGCGGTGGATAGACAAGTTTTTATACAAATTGCAAGCCTCTTTGTTAGGCATTCGAGCGAACTGCTACGCAAACTTTGTGAACGTGATCAGTAACTTATCCGGTTCGGATCAGATAATGGCGGGCACAGAGGCCAGCCTCTGTCTAGCAGCTCGCGTTCCGATGAAGTAGGACTCGAGTCGCATAATGCGGCGAGCCGTTCCTCTCCTCTCCCGCTCCTCCTCTCATCCGCTTCTTTTTATTCCTGGTCCGCCGTACTCTTCTGGATTCGCGGGGTACCGGCCATCCCCGAGAACCCAGTCTCGCAGACGCAAGTTAAGTGAGACGTGGGTAACTTGTAAAAAGTAAAGCCCGTATACGGAATGCCGAAAATTATGCCGTGAGGTTCTATCGTTGAGAGAAGCGTGGATTTATCGTGTACTCGCGAAAGTCGCGAACATGGCATTTTATATACATTTACATATATGTATATTCTTCGTTCTTTTACTTATATTATGTACCTGAATTAAATATTATACATAATTTGAAAGCATTACATACAGATTCTTTTAATGCGCGTGTATCAAAAGCATAAATAACAAAAGAACAGAAACATTTCAGGTACATTTTATATATATGTGGTATATATTTCACCTAATTTTAACCAAAAAAACGCACTAACGATTATTAACTATACTTATTCTTATAACACGCAACTCTTACCCTAATTTTTTATAACTTATTCATTCTCTGGTGGATCTTGAAGTTGATAATGGGAGGAGAGGGGTCGACAAAATTATTTGATTTGATATTTTTCTTAGTATCATGCTTAACTTTTACTCCAGGATCAACGACGAAAACGTGGTCAAATTTTTGGTTTCGTTTTTACTTTTTTTAAATATTTGATATTTTTTCTAGATTTTTTTAACAGATCCAGCAAAGCTGATTTTTTTTTATTTGGAAAGGAAGAGGTTTAATCTCAAAACCCGTCCTAGGATCCGCCAGTATATCCATTTATATTGATTGATATATAACTTGGGCTTTACATCAGTTAAAACACTTACGTAATATATATTCAGATATGTTACACATTACGTGTAAAATACCTAGTTTAGATATTTTTATATCGATAAACTCCAGAAATTTTCTCGTTATTTAAAAATATTTGTATAAAACTTGTTAACTTTTTTGTCGTCATAATAAGGCAATAAAACGCCGTTTACGGATAAATATATATAATAAAGTTTGTGTCGAAGCAAGCTTAATTCGCTACTTGTCTAAATATTTCATGTAACGCTAATTATGACAATCACTTTAAATTACTTCCATCAGGTCATTTAATTCAATCGATTACCGCTGGCCTTGCCGAATTGATGAAAATGACAAATTATGACAATCGCTTTAAATTACTTCCATCAGGTCATTTAATTCAATCGATTACCGCTGGCCTTGCCGAATTGATGAAAATGACAGAGTATATAAAACGTGTCGCGCTATCGTTACGTAATGACTCGATGACAGGTGCATCACGCGCCTGTTTTATTGCAACCGGATAAGATCGATGGCCGACGTTTGCCGCATAACTTACGAGCAATAAGTCGTTACAATTTAGATGACGATCTCGCAGCCCACGGCGAAACAAGGTCCGTTTGCTTCGCGGTGTTCGTTGCTTAGCGCGATCACGCTTTCACACCTTTAATTATGAATATATATCGCGAACCACCTGTACACCTATACGTGCCTATAGTATCAGGGTATTTAACATGGTGTATCTAACGATCAGTTAGACTATCATCGCTTCCATTAGAACGATTCGTTTAACCCACTTCCCGAACCTTCAATTACCGTATAACGATGTTTTAACTTGGCGAAAAGTAATTTCTTGTAAAATGTGGAAAAGCGGTAATCAGCATGTATATGTTACAAAACACAAGAATTGCGTGAAACATTTTCTTAACACTTCACTATCTAATAAATAGTCTAATAAATGATACTTCTTTGTTACATGATGAAAAATAGACCAAGAATACAAGAGACAACGTTGAAAATATTGATTATCGTTATGGGAAGATCTCTCTTCTCGCTTTAGCTTTATATACATATATATATCAGACAGGTGAATTATTCTATTAAACTCAATTTTCAACGCACACGTTTTATGACAACAGACGAAAATTATAAAGCATGATTTATCAGAATATCGTGCCGCTTGTACGCGATTAAACGAAAAATACGGGCTGTCGCGTGAGATATATTCATGAAGGCATATTCGAAGATGATACTTATTTCAATATTCGATATAAATCTCGACGCCCGCGGTATTAATATATTCCAACGGCTACACGGCCATTTTATAGGTGGCTTCAAGAAAGAGAACGTGAATTTTTATCCTCCGCAGAGCCCCGATGGCCCCGTACGGCCCCCTTGTGAGAGCCCTCATCAGGGTTTAGTTCCTACTTAACTTGGGTTATATATGTAAACGCGACCAAATCGTTAACCATCTTACCTGTATTCTCTATGGCCTGCGGTTCGAAAGAAATTTAAGCCGGTGGAATGTAGCCGGATCGCCGTTAATAGCCTGCGAAGATCATAATTCTTCGAGACTATGTTATTTGTATTAGCTATTCCTTCAAAACAAATCGCTGAAAATGACTAGTAAATTGGCCGATATATAGGAAACAGACGGATCGTCCGGATTTCTTGTTCGGGAATCAAGCGGCGCGGGCAAACTTTTCGCAAGAAACGTCTTTCTAACAAAAATTACAGCGATGGGAGAATTAAAATTGACCGAAATATTCTCCGCAACTTAGAATACTTGAAATCAAAGATACGCACAAAGAATTAGGAAACATTTCTTTTTAATACGTTAATAGTTTGGGAAAAAAAACATAGGGAAAAATGTGAGGAAAGAGATGTTTCGTAAAAAGAGTTTAATTCAACTTATGTAGATATATATTTGTAGCACATTAAGTCATGTTACCATTCCGTTTCTTGCTAATGATGAATATATCCTGCTTTAAAAATCACCCCTCCAGTAATAAACTTGCACTTCACTCCCTCAATGAAGATACAATAGAAATATCGGCTGTAGAATGTTTGAGTATCTGTCAGTTTAAAATTGGACGGGGAGAGTACACGAGAGAAAAAAATGGATTGCCCTCCCTCCTCTCCTGCCCCCTAAACCCACACACGAAAAAAGAAGATACAGCGAGGGGTGAACGAAAAATGGTGAAATAGTGGGAGTGAAAAAGCTGCTCTCGTCCGCTCGCGCCGTGTACGAGAGAATTGGACCAATCAGGGTCGTGGGTTGCAGGACGCAAGGCACTATTAATCCCGGAGGATTTGCCATGGAGTTTTTGCGCTCGTGATCTGAACTCGGGGTGGCGTTGCGGTTGGAGCTGCGGTTTGATTTATCTCCAACCGCTTCTCACGCAATCGCGATAACTCACCGGCCCTTAATTTCTATTTTTCGCCCCGCTCGCGCCCTGTTCGACCATCCCTTCCCGCCCCCTCCCCCCCCCCGTTCACCTCCCCCGCCCTCATCATCGTCACCCCGTGCTCCCTCTGCTTCTTCATCGCGATCGCCGGTACTCGGATATACTCTCAAGTGCTTACGTTACTCGATGTTACTACGTACAAGCGACCTCGATCCAATCGACCGACATGAATTAATCGTACCGCAGATTCTCCACCGTTCCTCTCCCCTTTCTCTCTGCCGCCCCCCTCTCCGATAGTAATGCAACGATGCCTGGACCTTGCGGTAATGATATAGATTAACCCTCTCATTATTCTGCAAAGCACTCGGTAACCGCGATATGTTAGATAACTTCTGAACGATTGCAGATCCCGTGAACGCAAAAGAAGTAAAAGCAATTAATATTTTTCCCTCGAAACGTTTTGTGTCTATGAAATAAAAGGTGTCTTGTAATGTGAGCCGATACGAAATACATGGAACAGCGCCTTCCTCTCATATTATCTCGCTCTCAGAGGATGAGGAAGAAAAAGTCCTATAATTTCCTCCCATATTGGATCCGCCATGTGGGAAAACGACCAGAAATTCCGACCGCTGAATGCGCAACAAATGAAAAACTACCAGACGCGCTGCGCTAGGTCCTATAATCGGAAGTCCGCGCCATTCATTTTCCTGGGAAAATGAGAAATTGACGGATCGTGGGTGGAGCGGCGATGGCGCCGAGAGAGAGAGAGAGAGAGAGAGAGAGAGAGAGAGAGAGAGAGAGAGAGAGAGAGAGAGAGAGAGAGAGAGAGAATGAGCGAGAGAACGCGAGCGGCGCGGCGCCGCGGCCGGCTCAATAGAGGGTAGAAGGAGAGGAAAAAGAACGAGAGCGTAGTGAGAACGCGCAAATGACGATGCGATGACGATGCGCGCGAGCTGTCGGTCATAAGGGAAGAATGAATAACGAGAGGCCAGCAGCCATTTCAACGCGCCGCTTGCGTTGCCAGCAGGATATTATCGATTAGCGCTCATGGCGATCAGGAAGCATGCTGAAATTCGATGTTCTGCTCACGTTTGTTCGCCGGTCATTGCCAACGAGACGCCCTATTCAATCCATCACAGAGATTATAATTAACCGTGATTGGTAAATAATACAAAATATTAACGAATTTAAAGAAACAAATAATAAAATGCGAGCATTATTATTTTTTATGCAGCTGGTAGATGGATTTTCGTGTAACACAAGAATGCGTAAAATGTAACGTGTCTTTTTCACAAAATTACATTTGTGATAACGCGATTGATTGATATCCTCTTGTAGATTACATCTCGTTTAATGCATTCATCGCAATGATTCGCTTGATCTCACCGTCATCAATCTTATTGCCAGCGATTGTATATATCGCTGACTTAATTCGAGAAATCATTCGATAGGAAAATTAGCGGCATTAAATCGTCGGCATTTGACATATTGTATTTTCAAGGTGCATTCACGCGTTGAATTATGCCTCCTTGGCGAAGGAGCACAATTCGTAGGTGAGACCGGAGGAGCGCTCCTCGCTACACGGCTTCTTCTTCGTCGAAACTCGAGAGACCTCGCCTAACTAGTTCTGATCTCAGGACCTTCAGGCAATTCGATCCTATGTAATTGCCTCCTCGGCTTCTCCTTGACCTCGACTTCGGCTCCGACGATTCTATCACATCATTTTCTACGCTTAGATGACTGGGTTTTTTTTTAGAGTCTTTGTTTTCCTTTGCTTGCGCCATCCCTCTTTTCGTCCGGCCTGGTCAGAATAACAGACGTATTAGCAATCATAATATCAAAGATATAATATCAAGAGCCTCTATTAAAGCTACTTTGTTCTTAGCAGCAAAATTTTAACATTCAACGTGTTAATAATAAGAGAAATTATAATTGTAGCTTAAAGCAAGAATTATATGCTAAATCGGAGTTCTGAAAATATTGATGACATCGCGTTATTAATTATATTCCGAGATCAATTAAGGGACACAGTTAATCGAGGCCAAGCATAACCTAAGGTCGATTCAATTATCACGCTTGTCGATTCGAAACACGTGTTTATGCGATACAGTTCGCACTTGTATGTCACGCTCAATCTCTTTCAATTTGTCACTCTTTTGACATGTACCGATTATTATTATCTTTGCCAATTAATAAGAAGTTGTGACACTTGTGACGTAAAACAGAATTTCGGTCATACAGTGCTGACTGCCCGAAAAAAAACCGAAGATCGCGCTATTAATCTTCTCAGCCGTCATGTAGCGAAGAGTATCTTCGACCATACGCCACCTGAATCTACACTTCTTGTCGCAGTCGCTCTTCTTCTACGTTGATAACGGAGACACGATCGAGTCATCGATCACTTGTTCCGTCGCGCTTATCGTTTGCTGTTCGCCGAGACATGAAATTTGTCCAGAAATTCTTATAATACGCGATAAAATATAAGATTTTATCCAACTATTGCTCAATCTCACACGTCCGAATAACACGAAAGAAAAATTAATTTACTCCGATTTTCATGTTTATATGACTACAATTTTTTTATATATATTAAATGTAGTTTATTGCTATACGTATAATTGTGCGTATAATTTTCGAAAAATTTTATAAATCGTGAAAGAACGTTAAGATGCAACAAAGCAAAAGTAATGTTTCCACGCCTTATGGGAGATAACTTTTCGTTCGATTCGAACGCAATCCATTTGCGATAGAGAAATTAGTAATAATGGCTTATTAGAAAAATCACAGAGGTGTGTCGACGGATCGTAGATACGCCATGCTATTAGAACAAACAGTTATCGATTAGAGGATGTAATCGCGGAGGAAGATCTTAGCGAGCGAGAAAGCGGTTTCGGGAGGAGGTGGAGCTTAACTGGCCAGGGTGTGGCCCTCGAAGTACCCCCGAGGGTAGTTAGCACATGTAGGAAACATGGTAGAGGGGCTGAAAATGATTTAGGTTCTTTGGATGTTGCGGGACGGCCGGGGTGGGCGGACGGGGACACGGTGGTGCTCGATGAGGGGGTTGGTTTCAATATGAGCCAGCTGGCGCCTCGCACGCGGATCATCGCTGATACCTATGTTCCATTTCGATGGAAAGCGGGTTTATGTCCTACGTTTTGCTGCCGCGCCGGGGAAAAAAAACAACGATCTCTCGCACTTGATACCAGATTCGGTCGCAATAACGCGGCGGCCAAGAGGCGGCCCGAGATGAAAAATTGATTCCAGGCCGAGAATGCAAGGGAAACTGTACACGCTGTTCTGGCATAATCCAGAAATTCAATTGTCCAACAGCCATTTAATAAGGATATTTATACAAAATGTTCCCAATCTTGCAAGATTGTTTGATCCAACACGGAGTCAATTTTTTCTTACTAAAAATACATCAAGAGATCATTTTCTTTTGCAACGATATCTCGACTATTAATGGCTAAAAAGAATCAGTAAATAAAAAATGTAGTAAATATGAAACCTTATATATCTTTGGAAATGTTGCATTTTGGAGAATAATATGCATGTTAATGGCTTCTCACATTTTTATTTAACTTAAATCTTATGCTTAATTCTTATTTAAATTTTGCAAATAATTTTTCGTGTCACTACCGTTAAATAAACGATATTTTACGTATCGATCATTGCGTTAAAAAAAATTAAAAATTTAGTACGTCTCTCAGAAAATGAACACTGAAAGGGCACATCAATGATTACGTACAAGGATACATAAAGTTTCCGTCTTTTAACCTCTTTTGTGCACTGACCGCCGCTATGTCCTTGCGAAATCATCGGAACCTTGTTCGGAGCTGTCCAAATATTTCTAAGAGAAGGACGGCGGTCTGAATGGCGCGTGTCGTCCCCAGCGGGACGCAAGGTTTCAGTGTCGCGAAGGGATCGAGAGGGCACCCCGACGCGCCCTTGGGGCGACAAATAAAAGGGCGGCCCGCTGAACGATGCGCGGCCGAAAAACACGGCTACCGCCTACTCGATCGTTTGTAACGCCGCATTGTCATTGTCGTTGTCCTTTGCCGTGGTCGCCTTACACGTCACCGGCGATCGCACAAAGAGCGCCAGCCGAGACCGACAATGCGCCAGATTTGTCCGAGCGGACATCCCGCGGCCGTCACAATGGCGAACGCGTCAGAGTGATCCACCGATCCACGTGCGTTTGCACAGCTTTGAAGCTCCGGCATCGTGCCGCGTCTTCCGGTTTCGGGCTCCGCTTGCGCATATTGTTCATCGCCGCACGCTCATGATACTTTTTGGTACTTTGAAAATGTAAATGTACTGCTCGCACAGGTATATAATACATCAAAAGGTACCTTCTTGTTAAAGAATCAAAGTATTTATCGATGCTTATTATTTTACTTCCGGTATTTAGTTCTACTACTTCGGAGAAAACCTATTGATTTGTTTTTTTTTTCTCAAAAAATACCATTATATTTGCATTTATATTTGCATTTACGTTTTAGTAGCTTTATAAAATCGTTGATCAACGTTAATCCGTTGTCAACAAGCTGCTCGCTTATTATTGTACCTTTATGTTCGTCATATTTTTTTATATATCCCATGACATCCAGCTTAAGTCTTTACGATCCGTTATCTTTATCTCCTGTCGATGGCTGCAAGAAACCACAATCCCACATCCGCTCCTCTCTTTCTCAGCCCTTCTGACTTTTCTCTTTCCGTTGTGACTTTCGTGCGAGAACAGCGAGAGGGATCCGAGGCTCCAGCTCAAAAGTTGCACCGGCACAATGAGACAGGCCGCGCGAGTCGGCCAACGAGGCCGGTTTCCAACACCTGGCAGCCCCGAAGCGATTCGCCTTAGAAATCGGAAATACAAATTGTCCGAGGGTGGAGTGAAGGGACGTGGTGTGTGTTGCAGGGAAAAAAAACCACAAATCACCTCCCCTCCGATCTGCTCGCCCTGCGGAGACTCTCCCATTGCCATAGTCGCGCGAGTGAATTCAAAATGGCGATAACGAGCTCCTTCTTGCCCTCGACAAGCTGGCTGTTATGCGGTGAAAGTCAAAAATTCGATGTCCTGTCGCGTCGTCTCGTCAGGAATCCCACTGTCCGTTAACACGCAATAATGAACCCCGTCTGAACTTAAACGTCTACTTAAAATCGCATCGCTCTTGGGAATTTCGAAGCATCACACAGTTAAATTCGTAGGGTGTTAAATTATACTCAATTTCAGTAATTTTTAACCCTTTCTATAAGTCGCCACTGCTCCTACTCAATGTGTCGTCAATTTAACTAGAACAATGTTAATTTAACTAAACTAATGGAGTTAAAATAATAATACTGTTTTGTGTTAAAATAATAAATTTCGATACACACATGGTAATTAAAAATAACAAAATGTTATTTGACATTCAAGGTATATTGGTTTAAATTTCATCCCTTAATATTTAACAGTACAAAACGGCTATAGACTCGCTTTTCGAGCATTTTAAGACTATCGTAAAGCAAGGAATTCGTGCAAATATATTCTTCGCAATTTTACATCTGTTTAATAACTTTTTTGATAAATTTTTGAATTGTATAACGTTTTCTTTATAAATTCCTTCACATTACGCGTGTTCACACATAAGCAAGCGTTTTTTATAGAATCGAAATTAATAACACGATATGAGAACGCTAACGCGTTTCCTCCGCGTCGGCTTATCCCTTCGAGTGCTAGCAACGATTACTCCGTTTCGCTTGATTGACTTAATCATGACGCTCATATTGACCGCTCATATTTCTCGCTGCAACTCGCTCGCCAAACGGACGGGGCCAATTATTAGATAGTATGTTAATGGGGCGAACATACACGTTTACGAGGTAATGTATTAATAGGATGAACCGCGCCGCGGGTAATTATTCTCGCGTTATTCCTTGCGTGCCTCGCGCTCGTAACGTAGTAATTCGATTCCCTTCGTTTTAGCGCGCGATTTTTTCGCGCGCCGCGCCAAATTGAACGTCGTCTCGTTACTTCGTGAGCGAAGTCGAATTCGCCTCGCGAATAATAATCGTACATCCCTCGCTTTATGCCCCGCATCGCCTGCCATTCAAACCACTCGCAAGGCGAGATCTCGAACCGCCGCGCCGCATTCTTGGCACGCCAATTAGCACTATGGACACAGCGGATATTTATTTCAATCTTCGTCAAGTATCGCCACATTCGCGGTATACCTTTTCCCTGGAATTGCCGGATTTATCTCCAGCAGCTTTCTTGATGATACCGAAATTCCTGCGGTCACGCATCTTATAAATTCTGTGACTCGTGTAATTAACAGTCCAACGTGAAGTTTATTTTTTTCGCGCGTGAAAATAGTGCGATAAGTATAAAGAGGCTGAAATTATAATAGTAATAACAGATAAAATAAAAATATAAGAAGCTAATAAGAAATAATATGTCCTTGAAAGAAATCTTACAATTAGTTGGAGGACGATATTTTCGGAAGCTATTTTAAACTGTCGCGAGAAGCAACGCGCACACACACACGATAAGTGTAAAATAATTTCAGGAGTCGTTTTACAATCTTTTCTGAAACTTTCTTTTCGAGTTATACTTGCATACTCATAAAAATGAAGACGAATTATGAATCGGCGAGTCTCCGTTCGTGTCGACCCAGATCTGTCAGAACGTAGAACCGGAGAAGTTGAAGTTCTCGGACCGGCCAGAGCCGGCCAGAGCCGGCCGTAAAACTGATATCACACGGTCGGGAAGGAAATTGAGCCTCTCTCGCCTTCGGCCGGCGCTGTTTCGAGTAGCGGTCGAGAGCACGCACGCGAGAGAGATCCGATTAGCCCCGAGGCCGTGTTATATTCCTGCAGGCGGAGATCGGCGACCGGGGGGGCGAAACGGACGATCGGTGGACATAACTTACGCCGAGAAAGGGCGGGTAGCGACAGCATTAGTAGCTAAGTAGGGCCCTACGTTATCCTATATCCCCGCGAGGATTGCGCCTTTGCGTATATACGACGGGGGACATGGACGATCCTCTCCGAGGAGATTTCTATCTGCCGCCTAGCACCCGCCAGGCTGGAGAACACCGAGAACCATTCAGATTACCATCTTTCTTTCCTAACCAGCGCCTAACCAGCCGAGAGTCGAGTCTTTAACGTGAAAAGGAGTCACCCCGGCGTGATGTTGCGTTTGTTGCTACGTTGTTGTCGTCGTCGTCCTCGTCGTCCTCGTCGTCTTCGCGATATCATGGTGTATAGCGCGTTTACGCGTTTACCGGTAATATCTCGCAGCCGCCGCTATTATGCGCGGATGACCGGACTGTTACCATTTTGCCAGGATAAGGACAATATCGAATTCTTCCCTAAATCGCTATTATACGCGCTCTAAGTCTGCTCCACAACTGCTGTAAATTAGAAAAAATTGATTACTTAATTTAACTGAACGAAGTATCGACAGTTAATTGATCGATAAATTAATTGATGCCAAAAATTAAAGAGTCTCGCTTTTACTTAATTATAACTTTAATTAATTTTAAATTGTTTTTGTCGCAAAAAAAAATTTAATCTGGGTTTTAAAATTGCCGAAGTATTTCTCATATTAAAAATTTCGACTAAATATTTTTTCTATGAAAAAATGGAGAGTGTAAAATGATAGATTTTGAGACATCCTGTACGCAGAAATATAATACTATAACAGCGAATATAATAGGTAAATATATGTATCAACGATAAATGGTATGAAACACCGATCCCATAAAACGCTTTTCGATATAAGGAGAACTAAAAAATTTCCGTCCACTATCGTCGGCAATCATAACGCTGGAGAACACCGGGGGCCGTCCAGATTACAATCTGCCTCCTTAACAATCGCGCTCAAGGCGCGACTTTAACGAGAGGAAGAATCGAATCGGGTTGCATCGACGTTGCTCTAACGCGCTCGCGCATTCGGTAAACGAGCGGAGATGCGGAGATTATTACCATCCCATGAGAGAAGTAACCCTTTTGTTCCATTCGGTTCCACGTCCGTATGCGTAACCCGAGCCAAACTCTCTCGCCGAATAGTATCAAGTTACTTTCATACGATTACTGATTGACATGTTATATTCGCTACGATTACGACATAATTCGCACTCTCATCAACTCATCACCTTTGAATTAGCATGCTAAATTAACATAACTCCCATACTAAGAAAAATATTTTCTGCATTTTAGTAAAATCAGTTTGCATACTGTGACTCCATTTAATAAAATAAAGAAAATTTTTCTTTTTATTAGTATATTTTTTCTCAGTGAATATACATATACTGATAAAAAGGAAAATTTTCTCCATTTTGGTAAATATAGGAGTCACAGTTGTATGCAAACTGATATTTACTAAAATGTAGAAAAAAATTTTTTTAGTGTATTATAGAAAGAAATAGTAAGTTAATGATAAGATAATAATCGCTACATCAAGTAATTAATATTAATATAACTCATTATAGAAAAAAATAGTAAATTAATAATCGCTATATCAATTATATATATAATTATAATACTATAGCGCAATCATTAAATTCATTTATGATAATAAAATTATACAGCTTGATCCGCGACCGATACTTTTGGAAAGTGAAAAATCTCACTGACGTGTAAATGATCGCTTTCAACGCTGTGAGATATATAACACGCGAGACCTACTGACAACGAGATGGTCAACGTCAAACGTATCCATGACGGTCAATGACGGGCATTACAACCTCATCGGTGCGATACCTTGAACGCGAATATCGGGACCGGCGCGGCGCGGCTCGGCTTGGCGTAGGCAGGTATCCGAATATATTAAAGAGCGGAGCCGTCGGGGACATTAGGTGGCCGGGCGTGTAGCCGATGCAACGTCCCGGCCAATTAATTAGACCCAAAATGGCCACCACGGAC
Organism: Temnothorax nylanderi; assembly: GCF_030848795.1. Classification (NCBI taxonomy): domain Eukaryota; kingdom Metazoa; phylum Arthropoda; class Insecta; order Hymenoptera; family Formicidae; genus Temnothorax; species Temnothorax nylanderi. The sequence continues at coordinate 54,590 of NW_027249119.1, forward strand.
GGCGGGGCCACCATTTTATCTCGGGTGTACCACCGGGTGGACTCTCGACGTTAAGCGTCGAACGTAGTCAGTCGTAAAGTAGAGATAAGTCGCCGCCTACCAGAAAGGATCGCCGAAACGGCAGCAGCTGCGCCGCAGATATTATGGCGCCGAAAGGGGGCTGGTGAGGATAAATCCCGGCAGATTAGATCACCGGTGCCCCGGTCTCGAGTTTCCAACGTCGGGGAACCGATGGGCTTTAACATTTAAACTTTCGTCCCCGATACCGCTCCCGATGCCGCCGCGCCGCGTGAATTTCTTTGATTTCTCGAGCCCCATTTCAGACGAGTCGCTATAACTGAATCGATGTGTACATTTTATTCTTAAGAACAGGCGACTTTGCGATATAATTATGAATAACAAATATAGCCTGACTAGCTCGACAAATCATAACTTTATTATTTTCTTCCATCTTTTGATATAACGCGTCTCTTCTTTAATTAATAAATTCATCCTCGTTTATTGGAGTTTCCAGTGAAAAGTAATTTCAGTACCACATAAAGCTATATTAGAACCATTATTTCAAACTATTTAAAAAAAATAGCCGATTTCAATCAAATTGATTATTTAAAAAAAAAGTTTACGTGAGGTAAGGTTTAAATATCTATTGACCTCTCCGAGCTGAGCCCTCAGCCTTAACTGGCTGACCTAAGCGCGCCCTTAAGAAATTCGCAGCCTTCGCAAGAACACGTCGCCGTCACCGCGTCGGCAGTCGCGCCGGTGCAAATTTAGAATCGACCGGTCGCGATGCCGACGTTAATCGCCCGGTTGATATCACCGCGCGCCAATGGAGAGCCCCGCCGCGAGATGGTATAAATACCGAGGCAACAATTACGCGCGCAGTAATTGCGGCCTAACTACAGCGACAAAATGGCGACCACGGCGCAGATGCGGCGCGAGCACTCGCATCTTGTACTTCCAGCCCTTCCTGTTCTCGTCATTCGAATTTATTGAGAGAGATAAATTTTATTTTATCGATCGTTTCGACATTAATTAATTATTACGCGTGCACGCCGTAGGAATAAAGATCTCGAATTTCGTGGATACCAATATGTGTAAACGAAAATGAAACGATATTCGCGATTAAAATTTTGAAAAGCAGCGCGCGCGTATATATTTCAGTTCTTGTTCAAATCTCGCCAGCCGTTAGAAATAATTGGTTTCTCTTCTTAAACTGGAAGATCGAAGGTATCCTTCAATCGTTTCTTTCTCTCAATACCAGTTAACATATACGTGAGAAAGAACAGATATGATTCCGATCGCGAAGCCGGAGGAGATTAAATCGACGCGACCCCTCGCGAGAGCACGCACGACAAATTATCTCCGGCCGATCTCGACGGCGCGGCCGCGCGTTAACGCACTCCGCTTCGCTAAAGGGAGGCATTACCGGGGCACTTTATGTACCCGTCTCGACCTGGAGCACGCATTCCTGGAGCCGGGCATGGCCCCAGAGACGGCCGCGCGCGATGCCGACTCGACAGGGAGGCCGGGGGGGGAGGGAGAGGGGGCAGGGTAGGTTTTATGACGAGCGACGAAAGGCGCGCGGGGAAACGGCGTTAACCACCGCCATATTCGGCTAACCGTGCTTATCCAATCGCGGAGTAACTCGCGACGCGGAGCGACGCGAGAGAGGCGCGAATTCTCGGTCCCCGTGCGTCCGTAATTACCGCAAATTACGGGAGGACGGGGGGACTCGGGCACGGGGATCGATTAAAAGCGGTTTTCGCGTGCATGTACGGCATACGCGCGCGCGAACCGGAATCTCGCGAGCCCGGCCCCGCTCGCGGAAAAAAGCGCACGTCGAATGCCGCATGCCGACGCCGCCCGCCGCCGCCGCCGCCGCCGCGTGGCATTGCGTCGCGCGATGCATTTTACCGTCCGTACCGCGCGCATTCCGCGACCCCCCTCGAGCAACACGCATTTCGGGAGTTCAACGGATCGAGAAAAGAAAACATTGATTTGTGGTAACAAATTAATCTGCACAATTAATTAAAGTAATAAATATATCAAGCGTACGCAATTGATTCGCTGCACTAACGAGGCTGGGAGAGAGAAACGCGGCTGTTTGAAGATAATCACCCCGATCTTACATATTTCTCCCGTGGATTTTTCAAGTTGTCATGTAAAAAATTTAAGTAATTGTGCGACATAACGCGAATTATATATATATCAGTGCGATTAACAAATCATAAAGATTTACATATATAGCCAAGAAAGCTCGCTGAGAAATATGCAGATCCTGTTGGTTTTGTCCTTCAACGACTTGCAAGATAATTAGCGTCCACGAGCGGAAAATTGCTATGCGTATGCCACGCATGCCTATCGAAACGTAGCGCGAACAAGAATTCTCTCTCTCTCTCTCTCTCTCTCGTCTTATGCTGATAATTATCGCTAATTACAATACGGTGAAACGGAAATTAAAATAAGTCTACGTAAGCCGCTCTTGTGTGTACAATTAGAACCTCCCTGTCGTAAAAAAATAAAATATTATTTGTATTTCGTCAATTAAGGCACAGCTTAGATAATTCAGGCAAGCGCATAATGCTAAATATAATGATGAATAAATAGGTGAAAGCATGAATTCAGAATGAGAAAAAATCTCAATTATATCTACTCGTCGACAGATCCAATTAAGATAGGCTACTACTTACAAATTATTAATAAAACTCATAACTTACAAATTAATGTAATAAACTACACACACACACACACACACGTCTCTCATATTTTTGTTTAACTTTCCACAAAACTCTTAATTATTTTTTGCGCCAAAAACACACGGGAGATTAAACAGTACTGCGTGTCCTCGGAAATAGAGACGTATTGATCAAATACAATATTAAAGAGTTAATGAAATCTTATCGTAAGTATTATATAATTTACTATATAGAAATATTGTTATTCTCCGTATATCTGATAAACATATTAAACATAATAAGTTAAATATTCTGTGCTTTCCACTGCAGCAATATCAATTATATTGCACATTTAATTACCAATTATTAATTAGACGATATTAAGAAACATAGTATATAATTTCGGTGGAACGTATTTATTTAATTTATATTAAGAGCATATTTATAACTACTTTTGCTGCCAATTTGCCAAGATGTCAATTACTATTAAAAGTCTGAAATCGATTGAAAAGTTTATTCGTGGAATGCATACGTATGCATTTGTATTTCGTAAATATAATATACAAACATATTTTATAAATATATATATATACATGATTAAAAATTTTTTCTAGTTAGATATATTATTTTTATTTAAAATCGCGCGTCTCCTTTTCGCAAAAAATTCATTTAATTCTGCAAATTATTACAAGTAAACTTAAGTAATTATAATTGGCAATTATATACGTAAGTTAAATTGTTCGTATTCGCACTGCTAGCAAAACGTTAAATAATGAACATTCTTGATGTTCACGTTAATTCTTATCCACAAATAGTGGTTGCTTACTGTATTCTTTCACTTTCCCCCCATGCATCTTTTGAGTTTCTTCCTACTACAGCTGTTGCCACTAAAGTTTGCCGATATCTCACGTATATACATACCGAGTTATGCACGAAGTGACAAACCGCCGGTTGTAAAAACGCCACGTGACATTTAGTGGGATATTATGGCAATTGGTCAGTAAAATACATCATCAAAACGAAAGATATGTACGTACGCGTTAACGTATAAATTCGCCACGCAGCCGTACCCTCTGCGATAACTTTCTCGCGATGACAGTGCTAGTATTTTACGAGGTTGGGAGTCAGTTTTGCGTAATTAAAGCGTCAACATCTCCAATCGAGAGATCGAGAGCGGATTGCACGTGATTTAGTGGATTCTAAAATCAGGGAAAGGGAGAATACGAGCTCGGCGCATAGTCGCCGTAGGGAAAGAAAAAAAGGAACGTTGTTTCGGGCGGCGGGTAATTGCCGTTCTTTAAAATGTTGCGCCAGGATGCATAATTCCTCGCGTTAAGGGGGCCGACGAATGCAGACGTATGTCGAGGCGGTAAGATTTCGCCTCGCCGTAAGAGAACGACGGGGACGGTAATTTCTCCGTTAAAAAGGATAGGGATAATAATGCAATTATGCGATCATGCGAGCGTTTGCCGCGATTCTTATTAGCAGGCAATATTTTAATCCCAAATTGGATCTAATGATCCTGTAATTCGGTCGGCGTTATTACTCCCTCGGGCCACGGCGAGATGAAGTAGCGCGGATAGCGCAAATTGGAGTAACGATACCGCTCGTCCGCGAAAAGCTGCAGAAGGAGATCGCTCGATATCGAGCGCGCCGAAAAATAAAGTATCGCGTACAGCCCCGCGGGACATAGGTATTTCGCTTATCAAGAATATCTAACGGTTGACTTTGCAATCTTATAACATGTAAAACAATGTTCTAACGTTCTCTGTCCAGAATTTTAGTTCGATGAGTTTGTTGAGAGAAGTAACGATATCAGCAATTTCGATTTATTCTATTCTACAACTTCAAATGGACATATATTTTTATAGCAATGCAATACAATATTGCATTGCTATAAAAATATATAATATTATCTATATTATAATTATTTCAACCTATTTTTATATCATCATTTTATATTAAGTAATTACTTTTATATACATAGAGGTGAGCGGAGATAGAAAGTTATCATGTACACAGATAATCTCAAATCGTGTTACCTGAGATTGTGAAAATTTTTGCGCAGCGAAATTATGATGACGTTGTGATGAAGAGAAAAGGATTAAGTCAAGATTCTCGCGAGGAACAATTCGAGAGACATTCGGAGGAGGCGAGTGTCTTGGCTGAAGGGAGGAAACGCGCGGCGCGCCGAAATGCGCAAAAATGTATCCGCGGAGACGGTTGATGTTGCGTGCGAGAGAAGTAAAGTCTCTCATAAGAGCGTCCGCCGCAAGCGCGAGAAAGCCCTCTCGCGTATACTCATTTCGGTGAGATCTCGAGGGCGTGGACGAGAAGCGAGGGGAGGAAAGGAGATTCGAGGTGAGGCGAAGCGAGGCGAAGCGAGGCGAGGCCGGGGACCAAAAAGGAAAACTGATTGCAGGTACCCACGCGCAACACTCAATTCAGATAATGGAATGACTTGATCGTACCACCACCTTCATCTTCGCGCGCATACATCGTCTACCACCAGGCAAGGCCGCTTACCTTGACGGAATAAATTGGCGCGCAGGGTGCGTCACCTCCGCCCGTCCGATTTTAATAATAAAGCAGCGGGAACATCCGGCTCTCGCGAGTCTTCCCTCCCTCTCTTCCGACCTGTCTCTCTCTCTCTCTCTCTCTCTCTCTCTCTTCCTTGCTCGCGAGTGTATCGACTTAACAGAGAGTTTAATAGTCGGCGGATGATTAATTACGCCTGTATCTGCGAGCTCTCGTATTTTAAGAAATATATGTGTATATATCGTTTAATCGCGTTCCCTCTCCCTTTTTCTGTACGGATGTAGCCGACCTCAAGTGATCGCTCCTCGTTTCGCCGATCTAATTTTCCGCGGGGCACGTACTTCCCTCTCGTGCAAAGGCGCGCGATGATATGCGATGATGATAATAGTATTATTAATCGCATCGCGTATTTGTTTCTTCTCCGATAATAAAAGATTCCTGGATAGCAAGCCAATTTTTAGGAGAATAGCGATTAAAAATAATTAAAGATCTAAACCGTACTAAGACAAGATCGATAAATGATTATAAAGGAAGCTTTATAGTTACAGAATAAAGAAGGATAACGCAACAAAGAAAAATTAAAATAATAGTTTTAAACGATCTGAGACACGTTTGATTTATCTCGTACAATCTCTCCGCATAATAACCACGTAATAAATAATATCACAAATAATCGATAAGGAGCGATATGTTTATCAGCGTTAACGTCATCGGCGCGGCATGCAGCAATCTACAATCTCGAGATTATAACGGTCGAATAAAATTATAGAGCCCTAATTAGGTACGCGCGTGGAGCGGACAGTTGGCGCCAAATTGCGCGCACCTTTCACGCGAACGAGCGAGCCCGTCTCGTTCAATCATTCCGAGATGAATCACCCTCCGCGAGCTCTCCCCTGCGAGAAGACAAGACATTCTCCTCTCTAACAGGCCACTCTCCTCCCTCCTTACCTTCTCGCCTCACTCTCGTCTCACGACCGACCGCGCGGTGTAGAAAACGAACGGCAGAAACAAAACGGCGTCGTCATAACAAACAGGACGGATTACATGCCGGTAAGAACCGAGCCGTTTACCCACCTATAATTTCGAGACGCGGGCGATCGTGCGTGGCAATCGACATCAAGCAGACGTCCGCGCGTTTGCATCTAGAAGAGCCAACGATGCGCGAAGGTTGCCTCTTCATTGACAAGCGTCCGAGTATTAAGCAAAAAGAAAATTTAACACTTTTAATATTAAATTTACAAAAACAAAGAAAAAATAAGAAGAAAATGTAATAAGAAAGAAGAAGTATCGATTTTTTATGATATATAAAATATTGCATTAACAATATCAGAGCTCGTTGTTTGACGTTAAAAATACGTTCTACTTAATTTAACATAAGTACAAAAGGAAGAAGGAAAAATGGTCTCTCGCATCTAAGCAAACTATAATACGCAATACGCAATACGCATTGCGCTATGGATGGCTAAAAAAGCTCCAAGCTAACCCGGCAATATGGCGGACGAAGCGATATAACCCGAGCCAACTACTACATCTTTCTTTTCTCGTTTCTCGCACGGCCTGTGCCCTTCACAGCCTAAGTGCTTCCCTTACCTACCGCCTATCCGTCTCTGCCTTTGCCTATCTTCCCGTTTCTTTGCCTCGCTGGTTCCCTGCGTTCGAGTCCTTTCTCAAAGCGCCTTAACACGCTCAAGAGACGCTCTCCCTCTCAAATTACGCCAGGCGTCTCTCTCTTAATTTATTCGATCCTTTATTCTTTACATATATCACTTCAGCTCTCCCAACATTCTTCAGATTTCCTCGCTGGCTACCATATTATCTACCTATCGTTATCCAATAAGACTTATCATTTTCTTCCAATAGAAACAAATCATCGGAAACGGAACTTTAATATCAAACGGAATTTTTCTGAATTTATTGATCCGTGCTGCGAAATGTACAAAAATATACGTAGTCGTTATATTTTATGTATAATTTGTGGAATGTTTTTTATAATTAAATAAATACCAAATATTTTTTCATAACATTTTGAATATCATCAAAACATTAATTAAAAATATAAATAAAAAAATTAAGATAAACAATTGATTAACAGAAATATTACAATAGAATATGTGACATTTTTTCATATTTCTATTATACGCTATTATTACCAACTTATTATTTTGTATTAATTACTCTTCTAGATCGTATGGTAGCTCATTGATTTCTGTTAAAAAATCGTTCTGCTGCTTCTCTAAAGGGTACAATCCCCCTGCTATGTATAAAGATACGTAATTCTCCCACATCCCATCCATTTTCTTACTCGAATCGAGCTACTCGAAAGCCATCGCATCGCAGATTAAGACTATTAAGACTCTCTATCCATTTAATTCTGTTATTTCATCCAGCTCGGTCGAGACTCCACCTTATCTCCCCGAATGCCTCCGCTCGCCCTTCACTGCGCGCGGTACCCCGTATCTCTCCCCGTCCGTTTATCTCTCGTGCATTCCCTTCTGCCCTCCCTCCGTTTATCTATCCGCTAGCCATGCTTGCCCTTCGTAACCCTAAGCGATTCTCTTTTTCCGACTATCTGTCTCTGTCTCCCGTACTTCCGCGTTTCGCAGTACGGGCATTCCGCGCCCGTACGGGGATCGCACTTATGCGCCCTATGTTATATCACTATCACGGTATCTCCATATCTATCAGATTCAATCGTTACGTAATCGATGCACGATGCCCCCGGCGCCCCCGCCGTGCTGTCTCGCGTGCTATGCGCTTTGTACGCTCGTCTCGAACTCTCGTCGCATCGATATATCTTTTTATTACATTTTAATGCTAAAAATTATGCCCCTTTGAATGGCCTTCCTTTATTCGTGTTTACGCCGTAATCCCCGTCTATCGTCACTTTACTTTATGTATAGTATTGTAGACCGGTCGAAACCTATTTTACCTTTCTTCTTTCTTCACTCTTTTCGAGCATGCACCTTCATCAGGATCTCCCCCCTCCCTCTCTCTTTTCGTCTCCCCTCCCTCCTTCTTACGCCCGCAGCCTCTTCAAATCTCTATTTTCTCTCTATCCGTTTTTTACCCTCCTCCTTTACGCTCGCCTCGCTCTGGCCGCGCCTTATTTTTTAAATCTATCGGGCTCTATCCTATTTGGACCCCTACTCGGATCTTCTAATACACGAACGGAGGTCCTCCTATCTTCTCTCCTCTCAATCCTCCACGAATCTTCGCCCCAGCTCGAACTCGTCCTCTTCTCTCCCTTCTTTCCTCACCCTCTTTCGGGCCCTCTTTATCCCGGCCCCTGCCGCTCTCCCTCTCCTTCTCTCATTCCTTCTGTCCCCTTCACGCCGTCTCGCTCGCGTCCACGGCCGTCCTCTACGGCTCTCTCCTTCGCACCGCCTTTCCCCGTTACGATCCGGCGGAGCCGCGCCGCGCCGCTGGCGGCACGGAAAAAAGGCGGCCCTAAAAGAACTTCATATTTTTTATGCTCTGACAGCGACTTGGGTGGTCCAAAATGGCCGCCAATGATGTAATATAGTGCTTTCGCCGCGAGAGAGCCTCTCCTTCTCTCCTCACCCTTCCCTCGTCACTCCGGCGCGGCAGCGTATATAGAGTTAAATCCACCGCCTCCCTCTCCTCCCTGGGGCCCGACCGAACAGGGTCCCTCTGAGGCCCTCTATCCCCTTCTCTCCCTCTTTCTCTCTCGTACACGGCTAAACCTTAACCACCTACTCCTAACCGCGCGCGTGTTTGTCGGATCCCATTGCCGGGCTCTCCCGGGGCATGTAATTACTCGAGGCACGATGTCTTTCGGCTCTCCTTTGCTCCCCGGCCCGTATCTCTTACCACTCCCCGTTTGTCCGCGTATGTGGGAAAACTGCGGGGCGGCGACATATAAATTTGTTGCCGTGTATGCCGGTTGACAACGGCGCGGCGGCGCGGGCCCCACGGGATGATGCGCTCTTGTACGTGTGTAATTTACAAAGCCCAGCGCTACCTGCCCGAATTCGATACCCGGTTGAGGTAGAATAACATGGCCGAGGTAGAATAACGTTCCCTCCGAGCGGACTTCTTTCTCATTGCCATTATGAGTCAAGGAAATCCGAAGGCTAATTTAATCCTTCGCACGAACGCGGATTGGAACGTTCACGTTGGGAGACTTTTTTTCGATTTGCACGCGTGTCGTGTAGTCGCAAAAAAATGTAATTATTTAATTGGACAAATCGTATTTGAAATTTTTATGATGCAGTCATCTAGCGAACCACAGACGACGGTTTATGCGCGTAATGTGTCATAAATGATGCCAGTCGCGCAATTAAATGCTTGATTAAATAATTAACCAAATAATTTTCTAGACATTATCGTGTATCTTGAGATACTCGCAATTTGACAGGCTATTAATGTCGAAAATCCGTCAACCCTTGATATATCATCGTCGGACGATCGGTCATCCACCGAGCTTGACCTATTACCGTTCGCATCATCAATTCTTCATTCGTATACACGAGTCCGTCGTGTCGTACACGACGACTCAATAGAGTCGTTCGCCGCGCCGGAGACAATCCCGCCATAAATAGCCGGACGAAAGTGCCGAATTTTCCTTCGGGGCTTATCGCTATTATTACGGTCACGAATCGCCTCGGAGCGACAACAGAGACTGTAATTGCCGGACGTGCGAGGAGACCTAATAGCGCCGTGGCGCAAACTCGGTATCGATAACGCGTCGTGGATATGTTAATCTAGGATTTATCGCGTACATACATAAGTGTCGTCCTTTCCGTAACCGATCTAAATTGATGTCTCTCTAATGTCTATTTCTATACCAATACAGATTAACTTCAACTTTAGTTTATAATTTATCTTCTTCTAGGGTGGCAGTGTGGTCTAGTGGTAAAACGCCAGACTCGTAACCGCGAAAAATCGGGTTTGACTCCACCTGATCACAGGAATTTTAATATTTCGAACTGTGCACCCCCTGCACGAGAATTTTAACAAAGGGATTCTCGTGCGATGAAACTAAGCTCATCGTTGACCCACACGTAGCAACTGGCAACAATGATACACCATGTGTACTACCCCCTATTTGAACTTAGGATATGTCGGTTAATCACTTGCCAGCTGAACTTAAAAGTTTATTAAATGTAAAAGACTAAATGTAAAAGATTAAATGTAAAACGTAAAAAATTTTCTTCTTACCCCTTTTGGGTATAAAAGAGGGCAAACTAAGAAGAAGGAGATCTTTTACCAATTCTTAGAACAAGAAAAAGGTACATAAGCTGTCGGCTTTTTTTTTCGTCGATTAATAGTTGTCTGTAAATATCGCTGACAACTTACCTTGAGAATTAATAAGCGATACATTTTTTTTGTAAAATATAATAAATTCCATGTAAAATCTCTCAGCTGAACGAATTAGAGAAAGTTGATTAAGAAGCATATTCTGAAGCGTATTTTGAACGTAATGTACAAAAATTGATTGTATATTACATTAATCTAAAATGAGATGTTGAAAAACTATTTCTACAAATACAACAAAGCCAGTAAACGTGTATAATAATCAATTCGAGATCGTAGAACAATTTTTGTTAATCTGACGTTCTATGAACGCTCAATTTTATGTATAATTTTAAAAGATGGCTTACGATTCTCGAGAAAAGAGAAAAAACTTCAACCATTAGTTCGCTGAACGCAATTTCAAAAGAAAATTAGTATCTTTCGACATTTTTTTGTGACGCACGACAGACGAAGAGACAGATTCTTTAAACTCAAAGACGCCGCCTTCCCTACAGGTAAAATATTTTGAAAGGTCAGCAAGATAATTATCTTCAATTTCCGCGGGAAACTGGAGGAACTTAAATATTGTAGTCCGCATTGGATACACTTTCTGTCGCATGCCGTTCAAAAGATAAAAGAACCTTCCAACGGAAATCACGATATATTAAAGTAACTGTAAGAATTTTTGTTATACAATGCCGGTTATAATAGGTGTATAAATGTTTTTGTATACAAGATAATAGTGCCGTTAATATAAAGAATGAGAAATGTCAATATAGATACATTGCACAATGTAATGTCTCAGCAGAGACGTAACATTTAAAAATTTTTTTCAAGTTTACGAGATGACGCGACGTTGCAAACGTTACTAATCTCTTCTTTTTTCTATTTACTATGACTCAACCTTTTAACTCGGAAACGTGCGCCTGAAGTGAATTTTACGCCAATATCGGGAAAATAAAACTCACAGTAATTTTTTAATGTGCTTCTTTTGTTTTCTTAATATTTTTTTTTTGTTTCTATCCTTACTTTTTTCAGAAAATGTTGATTAAATCTATATACATATTGTTCTCAAATACTAATAAATTATAGAACAATCAAAAATATGCAATATGTAATTAATAACAATGACTTTTAATTGGAGTAAGAATCACCCCAGACCATTTATGTAAAAAGAAATCAGGTTCCTGGATTAATCAGTTATGACGTCGTTTAACTGAAGAACTGCGTATCGCGCAGATTTATCTAAAATGCATAGACATATAGAGTTTTGTTACGAAAAGTCGTTTAATTAGAAAAATTTGCTATCGAGCATATCCGAGAAGAGAAAATGTCTCGCAACTACGGAGGAGCATGTTCCTTCTGCAGGATCCGCCATATTGCGGACGAAACTGGCTCGTGGAAAGAGGCATTTTCGAGATCATTTCCAGGAGAAATAGGACGCATCACGTCAGGCTTCCAACAGGCACCGACAATGGTGCACCACTATTTGCGGCAGTTCGCTAATTCCACGCCCATCTTCAGTTTTACGGCCGACCGACCGACCGGCCGAGGACCACCGAGGGCAATCGCTCTGTCGAGGGAGCCGGTGTTTATCCGCGGCGGGAAATCTCGAGCGAGCGCAGAACGGAAACCAATATCCCGCGAGCGTTGCGGTTATACACTCTCGAGGGACCGGCGCGGCGGGAATTAAGACGGCGAAGAAAAAGGCGAGAGACGAGTCTGAGAGGATCCTCGAACAATTCGCGATAGCGCCTTCCCCAAGATAGACGTTGTCTACCTTCCGTTGAACGATAAACGAGCTTCTGTCCAAAGTGACGAATCACAGTTAGGATGAAAATGAAGTTTTATTACGTTATTTAACAAAGATCTGGATAATTTACATTAAGTATCTCGATCTGATGACATTCGTAATGCGCTATAATTCGAAATTCGCGTCAATTTCCAGTACTACAAACTACAAATTTCTCCTCGGAGAAATGAGCTCGGTATTCGAAAATAGAATGTTGACACTCGAAGTCTTTAACGAGATCTTCGAACGGTTCGCGTGTACATATATCTTTAAGCGGTTGTAGAACAAAATTATTTACAATTCGCAGTTGCAAATAAACGAGAGATTCCTTTCGTTACACGCGCTTACTCGCTGTCAGTGGAATAATGCATAACAACGAGCCGTTACGCGATTGCGTGTGCATCGCGCGCGCGCGCGCGCGCGCGTTGCACAATTGGCAAGCGCACCCCCGCCGGAGCGCTGAAGCGCATAAAAATGTAATAATGGAATGGTATAGTTTATTGCCTGCGTCAAGATCGTATCGCGTTATTGTTCGTAGTTCTTTGTAGAACGGCAGCCGAGCAAGGAGCAGAATAATGAGGTGCCGCGGCGCGCGGCTGTTCAAACATGGCCGATGACGGTCCCTACGGGCGAATCATTCCCGCGCACGGCGCGTTATTTCCTCCTTTGTTTCTCTCGCGCAATTTTCTCCACAATATCGCGATTTGACGTGCGTTCACGCGCACGAAACTTCCCCCCCCCCTCCCCCCGGAGAAGACCCACCCCCGGGACAATCCCGCAAGATGCAGCCTTTTTTGTTTTTAAGAAGAAATTACAGCTAACCGAAATTACGGTGAGCCAACGCGCTATTTACCGCTCCAATTACTTACGCCATTAAATTGATATCGCGAGCGCGCCAACGGGGGATTATATAATGATCGTCATCACTCCGATCCATTCGGCGATAAAACGGAATTCTGTCGTCACAAACGCATGGCATCGCATCGCTCGCCGAGGAGTCGTACTCGCTCTCTCGCGATGTAATTTTCTCGTCCGACGATTAAACCCGCCGTCCTATCTCGTCAAATCTGCCTGCACCGTCGTTTCCGACGGATAATTCATCTTCGATGTTGCGGAACGGAAGAAAAAAGGACGAGGACCGGCGACGACGCGGACAATGATATTATTATCCTTGACTTGCTCATAACGTATCGCGATCGCTGATCGTCGTCTCCCCGGCTTTACACGCGTAGGCAAATTTCGACGCGTGTAACCGTATACGGTTAACGAGGTTTTTACTAACGACGTACTGCCATCGTCTCGGTTCTCCCCGTGAATCGATCTACGATCAGGCATAGAAAAAAAAATATCGTTTCGCAAAAACACTGCGAGACCGCAGGCCTATCAATTTAATTTTGTCTCTCTCCAATCTCGAAAGTCACGTAATCGGTCTCACGACGAGCAATCGCGACGCGGGATAATCGACTGCGCAGCAGTTACTCTATATTTTTGTAGCTTGCTCTCGCGTACAGGACGTCTCAAATAATCCCCGCTCGAGTACAGATCTTTTGACGAAGTCGCGAATGATCATACTGTTAAATATTAAACGATGAAATTTAAACCAATACCTTGAGTTAAATAACATTTTGTTATTTTTAACTGCCATACAGGTCGAAATTTATTTTAACACAAAAGAGTATTATTTTAACTCCATTGTTATAGTTAAATTAACGATGTATTGAGTACGAGCAGTGGCGCGACCTATAGGAATGGTTAAAAATAATTCAAATTGAGTATAATTTGACATTACAAATTTAACAGTGCACGTTTCTTTCACGACGTTCTAATTCCAGACACCAAATACGTCGATCCAAGTTGTAAAACAAAACTTTTCATAAGATAGAACGCATTTGAGATGAAAGAAAGAATACAGTTCGGTTACCTTCGGTTTGCATCGCCCTGTACATACCGCAGTAATATATCAGCTGCCTCCTTCGATCCTTCGCGATTGTATCCTGCGCAGACGAAGGCGCGAGCAAGTGGTTTTAATCGTGTATACAATTTATAGTGCAATTTTTTTTTTCTTTCGTTTTTGTAATGAGCAAGAGATCTTGGATCGATCCCTTCCGATCTTCCACGAGCCACCGTCTTCATTACCATAATATACGGAGATAACAGCGCACTGTTAAGCGTGAGAAATTGAATCGATTTCCCTAATAACAAGGTGCTAAATGATGAGACCGACTAGCACGGCGCATCGATTATTATTGCACTGTCAATCGATCGTTGCGCATATACTCGGTCATCTTGGGATACATTATTGATACGACTGCGCTAATTCCACGCGTGAGGCAAGATTGATCACTCGGCAATAACGAGATTAAGTGAATTTTTTCACATTGTAAATGTTTCGCCCGCGTTTGAGAAGAGCGAAGGAACCTGTTCGCAGAGAAATTCTCTGTATCCAGCTTCATTTACGGGTTACACGCGACATATACCTAAATGTTAAAACTCGCGTTTATGACATCCGTAAAAGTATCATTCCGAATGAACGAATTTAGTAGTTCAACGAAGAAACGCGCGCGCGCTCGTGGAAGTCAAAAGCAAAAGAAGTGTACAAGCTCGGAGTAGAACCGGAATTCAGATAGCAAAATTTTAACGACCCGGAATTGCTCATTACGTGCCGCGCGCGCGTTTATCGCTATTTCGAATCGTAATCGCCGGTTATCACGCCAACACGCGCGCAGGGCAATTTTTCTCGCACGCGCGAAACCGTGCGATGCAATTTACGATTAACGCAACATTTTTCGCGACGCGGTCGCCGCGCGCGAATTCACCGACCGATCGTCTTCATCACCGTAACACGCGCCCGAGATAAGAGGGAAGGCATTATATCTTCTTCACGGACATCGGCGAGGCTGCACTTTCGGTATAATTTTGTCATTAAACCTCCTCCCTGCCTTCTCGCTCTTTGCGCACCCCCTTCCCTTCCCTGCGCTCGCTGAAAAGTCGAAGGTAGGGAAGGTGATATGTATAAGGACGGATAATAATTTTTTACTGCATGAAGCAGTGAAAAGTTTTAATTTTTGAAGAATCTTAACGAGATTTATGACTAAACAAAGAGACAACCAAGGAAATCTCTCTTTTTCTTACTTTATATGATAATGTGATACATAAAGTAGATAAGATATCAATATTGTGTTTTTAATGCGTTATAATAATTGTTTAATTACGTCCACTATGTCCGCGTTTTGAATTTTATGTGCATGCATTTTTGTGAATTGAAAATTTAGTGAATACACAAATTATATAGGGACCGTTACGCGTCCAAAATTTTTACATCATTCTCAACAATCTCAACGAAATCACAGCTCCAGATTTTAATCTTGAGTCATTCTCGGAGTATTATCTAGAACTCTTCAAAAAAATTGACAAATACATTTCGCGAAAACAAGATTATTCCTTGACGGCTTGAGAGCTGAAGCTTAAGTCTCATTAAAATCTCCGTGTAGATCCACCCCTGATGTGGCGTAGAGACGAAAGACGAGAAGCTGGCCGGGCGCGCAGGAGAAGAACGAGGACCGCGGATCCGGCGATGATAATGATTCCGACGATGATAGACGGCTCGTTATTACTATACGCGTTCGCGCGAGGGTAGGGAGGGGGACAGGCGGCCGGCGGCCGGCGAGTTCGTGTTTTAGAGCTGGGAGCGATTGGTCGACGCCATTACTCACACCGTTTGCGCCTGCCACATGGTCCGATAGGTCTCTTCTCATTCTTGCCTTCTTCTCTCCTTCCCACCTCCCTTTTCCTCTCTCCATCTCCGCACTCTCGCTTCTGTCTCCACTTCTCCTTTCAACCCTTTCGCCGTCTCTCTCCATGTCTTCCTTTTTCTCTCTCCCGCGTTTGCTCCCCCTTTCCCTCCGGTTACCTTCTTCTCTTCGGCTTTCGCTCCTTCTCACACGATCTTCCCGATCGCTTCCTCCGTCCTCTTCTCCTTGTTCCTCACCCCTTTTTCCCCTCCGGTTCTGACTTTCAAGCGCGAGATCTGACGGCTGTATCGTACCTCCTTAGGGCGCGTATTTTATTTGGCGCGCCCTTCAATTACCTCGTACGCAATTCGAATGAAGAAGAACAATTGCTATATTAGATGCTCGCCGGGTGGGTGTGTTAATACATTTTACTCGTGGCGCGCGATCGCAGCCGCTTGATTCAACGATTTATTATTTTCTTCGAGGCATACGTGGAGAGACGCAAGCCTGCACCGCGCCGATGGGCGCATGTGTTGTTCCTCCATTCGTGAGAAATCGGTTTGTCAAAGTCAAAATTTACAATAAAGATTTTTTATTTGACCTAACTGGCCATCTTTATTAATTATAATCGTCACAACGTTCGATTGGTTTTGGTCAATTATAATCGTCACGATTTTAACCATTGATTTTGATTCTCCTCAATCGACGTAACTTTTGATCAAAAGGATTAAAAAGGATATGCTAATAAGTATTCTTTTTAAAATCACTGTAAAGAATTTACTGTGAAAAATATCACTGGTCGAAACGTCGTAACGATTATAATTATAATAAAGATGGCCAGTTAGAGAGATCGAATAAAAAATCTTTATTGTTAATTATTTACCGACGAAATAAAAGTTTCTGATTTGGTTTAATGTCAAAATTTATCTATTTACATCTGTCTATGAATAAAAAAAATTGTATAAAAAAATCACAAACAAGTAGCACGCAAGTAAGGAATAAATTGCGACGTGCTCGAATTTCCGCAATTTCGAATCACGTAATTTCCTTTTGGACGAAAATGAAAAACCGAGAAGTGGTGACACTCCCGCGAGTACCAGTCCAAAAATTACGTAATCGCGAAACTTTCTTCTCTCGACAAGAAATGAGACCCGAGGAAATTAGTCGTTAATTGCACGATCCAGTTTGAAGAGAGTTAAGGTCAAAGGCAGAACGCAAATCGATTGGCAAGTTTGGCCTCGATATCATGCGTGCGACTGATAGGCATCAATCGCGAATGTCTTTCTTCGCCTCGTCGGTCGGCTCCATCGTCGTCGCCGACATTCGTGAGGCATGATACGACATGACAGTCGGTTTGTGCGCGACGTTATGAAGATGTCCCCGACGTCCTGTGAAACGACGACGACGACGACGACGACGATGGTGGCGGAGCATTCACGAATATTTCTACCCTCGTCCGTGTATGTGCACGCGCGCGTATGCGTGCACATCGACGTTACACGCATTATCTGATGGCACCGACATACGTCTTCGCTGTCAACTGATCGTTAAGGGAGCAATCAGAGTCGCTCGGATATATCGGCCAGGTTGGCCCTCTTCTCGTCTTTCTTCTCCTGCCTCCTGTTTTCTTCTCTTTCTCGTTGTCTCCCTTACGCCGCTTGCGCACGAATGCGCTAAGATGATCGATAGCTGTTGTCAATGCCTCGATATCGACAGCATTATTCAATAAGCGACATTTCTTGGTATCCTACTTAAGAAAAAAACATCTCGTAAGATAATGAATTATTAATAAGTTGAGTTGTATGATCTACACTATAATTTTCTCATTGCCTCTCACCCTCTCCTCCCGTCCACTCCTAAAGAAATATATGTATAAAAAATTAATTGTAATTAATCGTAATACTACACTGTTAAATATTACTACAATGTTAAATAAAAGATAATATTTAAACCAATATCTTATGTTAAATAACATTTTGTTATTTTTAACCACCATACGAGTCGAAATTGATTATTTTAACACAAAAGAGTATTATTTTAACTCCATTTTAGTTAAATTAACGACATGTTGAGTAGGAGCAGTGGCGACTTATAGGAATGATTAAAAATGACTCAAATTGAGCTGATATAATTTGACACTACGAATTTAATAGCGTATCGATATTGGGATACGTGGAAGTCGAATAAAGGGAACGGACAAAATTCAAAACGAGGTCAGCGACCAACTTGCAAGCTGCGAATCTCGCGGATCGGCAAAACTTTCAGTTATATTCAATATGTCTCAATGATTTTGGGATTTGAGGATTTCAATGATTTTCCGATACGATACCCAACGCGACCCCTCCGCGGTACGTACGTAGGGCTTATACATTCCCCAGGTGATCTCCCGGGCAGCCGCGCTCTCCTTTATTACGTGACAATATTGCGAACGCTTCTTGCGGGCAATAATGCGCCTTAAGATCCGTGCCAGATGTCACCGGCGCGCGGATAGCGGGTCATATACGAGACCGAAATCTCAAATATTAGCGCGAAATCGTAGATGGGAAAGCGCACATCCTCTACGTGGCAATATCGCGCTGCTCATCGTCCGCACATCGTTCTCCTCGCGCTCGCTCTTTCATCTTCTGGGATATTCGACGACGACACGTGCGCGAAACGGCTTATAAAACTTCTCGTGGAACGTCGTGGCGTCACGTTGCGGCGAGGGATCGCCCCAACCGCGGTTTTTTATTCATAGTTAGCGATATATATATATATATATATATCCGTAGGATACATTTTCTGATTCGATATCTGTGATTCCTAAACTTCAACAGATATTTGTAAAGTAACCGGAAACACGCAGAGTAACAAAGAAAGTTTCGTTCCTTTAAAAAAATCTATATTATACATGCGATCTCTTGTTCCGAAAATTTAATAAAGAGAATACTAGAGCGTATTATAAATATTTCTTAAGTGAATTAAAGAAAAATGTCCGAATAATGTAAAATAACGGTATAGAGATCTAAGTAAAATTACAATATTAAGGTAAAAATTCGGTATCAATAATTTTAATTAAAATATACTCATTTTAATAAATATATTTATCATACTTCTTCTAAATATGTTCATTTTTTAATCACTTTACATGTGCCATACGTGGAAAATAGCACGATGGCAATTTCTCAAGTAGAGATCCTGTAATAAGAGACTGGTCATAAGACCAGTTTTATCAAAATCGTGTGAGAGAAAAGGATATATATTCATATCGTTTTCTCTTTCTCTTTTATATCTCTTCCTCTTTCTGTTCTCTTGCTTTTGACAAAACTGGCAGACCAATCAAAACTGTCTTATAGCCAGTCTCTTATTATAGGGTCTCTATTCTCAACCACCGACGAGGTACTGTTAAAGCCATCTCGTGTCAGTTTCGTATACCAATTCGCACAGAATTATATAAATGTGAGAAAATCTTCATAAATTTCTTAAATATTTCGTATAAACAATACGCATATCGTATTGATTCAATTAATCCTGCAATTAAAATTATTAAATAGGATTGATTTTATCATCAGTTATTTTTATATTCTTATCATCTTTTAATATATCGATTATCGATATGCTGTTCTATGATTGAATTTCAGAGAGTCAGTTGAATACCGACGGATGATTATCCATTGTATTGTATAAATTATCCACCGTATTTTTTAACCATAGATGGTCAACCAACTCTTTTTTTCTTTTTTCCATCTTATAAATATCATCTGTTTGTAATTGCAGTTGTCGAAGCTTTTCACGACTAAGAAAACTCAAAAATACCAATATCGATTTAATACGCTTTTTAAATACGCAATAAAAAACCAAAAATATATAGTGATCTTAATGTATTTACCTTTTCTTTTACACGAATTTTGTATATACATGTGGATTCAATTTTTCGAGACAATTACAGATTATCCAGCTCCTGTCACAATGTATCGTAGGGCTTGTTCTTTCAATTCACTGAAATAAAAAAAACGACGCTTTCTGGTACATATAATGAAATTATGATCTCGGAACGCCAGCTATCACGTAGCACATCCTACTTCTAAGCAGCTCTATCACATTGTCAATTCCTGAAATAAAAATATATCCAGATTAATCAACAACTCCTACATCTGTCGAGTATAGTTTACTGATGGAAAATGAGTCAGCCTGCCAAGATGTATTCAACATAATTTTTATTCTGATAGTAAAAATATAAGCGAAACCCTTGAAACGATCATCATGTAGTTATGTAAAAATACTTAAATGTGTATAGTCGCGGACAGAAAGGTTGTCCGAAAGGTTGTCCGACTTTGAGCCGTATTCATAGTATGAATACGGGTGTATAAGTCGGACAACCTTTCTGTCCACGAGTGTACAGTATGAATGTACGAATATATATTTTGAAACTCACCATGATAGCATTGACGATGTCATTTTGATTATTCTTAAGAGCTTTAATAGCTTTCCCTCGCGATACGTTAGCTTGACACATGACCAAATCAACGTCTTTCTCCTCCACGCCAGTCTCATCTACCTCTTCTTCTGATTCTTCTTGTATAGGAGCAACAACCTAGCATAACAAAGTAAAAAAAGTAACGATAAATGATATTACACAATAATATTTCAGTTCCAAATGGACATATTTTGTTCTATAACTACAAATATATAATCTTACCGTAGTGCTACCGCCAGCTTCAGTAGCTGGTATAACTGGTGGCTCCTTGAACTTCTCAGCCGCTGCTACCTGAGCTTGTTGACTGAGATCTTCAATCTATATAGAAAATTATTAATACATTTAAAACATTAAAAATATATATTTAATAATTTAAATTTATGTAACAAATAAAAATTGTTGAATGTCAGTCTGCCAAGGTTTTGTCAACATTCGATTTCTGTTATAATTAGCGAAACCTGGTAAATCATCATAGGAGTTCAACAAATATGCAATATTTATTGTTAGACTACAGTCATAGTTACATTTCTTACCTTTGCTTCGCCAAATACTATATATGTGTCCGAAGCTGGATTCTTCAAAACGTCCGGCTTGTTTATAACGAATAGAATGTTCTTTGATTTACGAATGGTCACTCTGTTGACTCCTTGAACCTGTAAGCAGACAAAATTGGCTTGAATATAAAATAAAAGGTGATATGTGGCTCAACACAATAGACTTAGGGCCACTTCGATCAAACTCCAATTAACTTCATTATTGATTAGCTCATTGGAAATGACCAATCGCATTTGTTCATTAAGCAGATTGACAAATGCGATTGGTCATTTCTAGTGGACTAATTAACGATTAAATTAATCAGAGCTTGATCAAAGTGGCACTTATAATCAGCAAATCTTAAATTTGATCCCATATATGTCCCAGTTTAGAAAAGGTAAAAAGTTAAAAGTTTGGACTGAAAGATTACGAGATTGCAACCCATTTCGAGGACAACAAAATGAATTTATTAGAATATTAAAATATTCAATAGTTCATATACCGGCTTCAATCCTAACTTGCTCATGAGCTTCCTGGCCTTCTTTTCACCGCGGCTCTGCTTGGCCTTGGACACCATATCAATGGGAAGTCCAGTGACCGTTGTGCCGGGAAAACCGACGGTACCGGGAGTGCCAGCATCTTCCAATTCCGGAATGGTATCGTCTGAGTCGGAGTCAGTTGCGGAGCCGATACCCACCAGCTCCACCTTGGTAGGCTCCGAGCTCGCCGCCTTGTCAAGCTCCGTCAATTCCGGCATGTTTACTGGCCTGCAAAAGACGCATTATTAAGTACTTTAGATTATTACCCTCTTTGTAGAGAAACGAAATCATCGCCAACGTCGAAATGGAATAACATTAGGGAACTACCACGTGCTGGAGTCGATAGATCGACTCCACCCAAGGTGAAGCCTAAAGCACGTTTAGATGATCATTCTCAACAAGGCGGTCAGGTTCGCGCAAAATGTAATACACATTCGACGTTTCGCAATAAAGCGTCAGATCGTCGTGTGATCGGCGCGACCGCGACCGCGACTATCATCGTACGTGAATGGACATGGCGTCCGCCAGAGCAGCCCGAGAAACGGCTCACCAAGGACGATTCGTTTCGACTTTTCGTGACTTTTACCTAATAGCGTGATTCGTTACGGCGCACGGTAAACACGGATACCACGTCTCGTCAGCGTTAAATCGTAATTAGAACGTTCCGTCAGGACGTTTCACGTCATTATGCGCAGGCACGGGTGAAAATTGGCGGAAACGAGGCTCTCGTCGGGGGCCCGACACGCTCGCGTCGATATCAATGACGATAAGGTGTATCACGCAATACTATTAACGCGGACATCGCGGCCGATGTCCGATCTCGCGATATACGCGCGTCCCTCGACGAATTAAACAGCGATGCCGGAAAAATCGGTAGATTTACCTCAAACGATTATGGTCCGCCGACGAATGGGCACTATTATTTTTTTATCGCGTAAGTTAAGGCCAATTTACACGTGGATCTTTGCGCGCGCGCGCGCCCACGCGAGCGCAGCCTGATGTTTTTGAGAACGTCGGCGTCGGGCGTCGCCGAGGATCTCGAGGATCGAGGATCTTGTGAGAACCGTACCGAATTTTTCACGCGTGCGCAGTAACGAATATAATGCAATGACGCGTTGCAAAACGCGGGAGTTTCAACGGGTGGACAAGAGATCAGGGTCAGGCTAATTAAAATTGTATATATAAGTGAATAAATTAATGTGGCGATCGTGGCGCAGAGCTAGAGACATGCGTTGCTCTAATAAATCGAAGATCCGCTTTCAAATCCGACCAGAAATCGTTGATTTTTATTCGATCGCCACTTCTCGATAGGGGGTAGCAAACCCTATCATTGCCATGAGCATTTCTCCATAGAAAACCAATCGAAATCGGCGTTAAATTATAAATCCTTTATATCCGACACTCAGATATATGCAGAGGGATTTGCGATACTCGAAATTAAGCAAAAACGAAATAAATTAATATTAATAGCACTTGAATGGAATAAAAAATTGTTATTACGTCTAATATTACTGGCAGGATGTAACAACTACGTAGATAAGGCGAGGAAAGAAAACTAGTTGAATTCTGTCTAAAATTTGTATTATATCAAGAATTTTGCAAATCGCTCAAGTAGCTCTTCTACATACAAATTTATCACACTAAAATGACAGTACAATTCCTTATTGAGGAAGCAAAAAAGTACAATATAATGAGAAACAATCACACATTCATAGTTTTTACAATTCACAGTTACATTAAGGTCGAATACGAGCCGATATACATTAATCATGAGTTTCATTAGCTTATCTAGAATCACAGTAGAGTGTAATCATAAGTAACACAATATAGAGCGCATTCTCAGATTTCCTGTTTATCATGATACTATTTAATCTAGAAGCTATCAACGTGTTAAATAATTTTTCATGCAAAAAGGCAATACCTGTTGTAAAATGCATATTTTTTCTTTGTTCCTTCTTTTCAAAAAACCATATGTTCACATAACAAAACTCATGTTTCACAATAGCCTTATATCTAAACTATTTGTTAAATAATTAATACGCGAGAACGCAAAGTTCGTTTTTCGTTCAGTAAAGCAACGTATGCAACTATTGCAGTATTCAGATAAAAGGCATGATTGGTTGAGCTTAAAATATACGAAGAAAAGATCAACGTAGCTTCTCAAAAAAATTTGTAGCCTAAATGAATAATGATCTGCAGATAAGATAGGCAGTCTTATAAAAAATACATTATTAATTGATATGCAACACGAACTTTTCGCATGCAATGTTCAAGTATTTTGTTGCATTTGATTAAATTGTGCCTCAAAAACTACGTAAAAATGAAACGTAATTTCATATAAATATTGTGGCGTATAAATATTTCTATGAAATCTACGAGATATTTAAAAGAAATTAGACTAATGATTTTCTTGCTTTTATTTCAGCCTTTTTGCATTCGGTAACAACCTTAATGCCAGGCAAATCAAGATTTGGAATGATAGTAATCGTTTATAATCATAAGTATAGAATCCTCATACGTTTTCCACAAATTGTCTTGCAACTGCTATATAATC
This sequence comes from Temnothorax nylanderi, assembly GCF_030848795.1. Classification (NCBI taxonomy): domain Eukaryota; kingdom Metazoa; phylum Arthropoda; class Insecta; order Hymenoptera; family Formicidae; genus Temnothorax; species Temnothorax nylanderi. Next base: position 78,665 of record NW_027249119.1, read on the forward strand.
AAAACTTAGATAAGAAAAGTCTATAGGTTTCTTGTAGGTTACGTATATTACCAACAATCATATATTTGTTATTTTTAAATTATAGCAACGATTTCTATTAATAGCAATGTTTCAATTGACAATTACATCTATGATCTAAAAAGATATTTTACACTTCTAGCTCTCATTATGTGTTAAGAAAAAGTCAAGATACTTTATAATTTACGTTTCCGCGCGCGCGCGCGCGTTTGTGTGCTTACTTCTTTATTTTTATCAAACTTACTTGAAATTCTGATTTATAAATATCCTTTTTCGCCTTCAGGCTATTTATTCAAAAAGTTATGCTACGACTGTACTTTATCAGATTCATTCTCATCTAATAACTCCTTAGTTTCTGATTCAGGAGTGTCAGATGTTTCGCCTGGTCTTTCAACCACTTCAATATCTGAATCTAAAGAATAAAAAATTGCACAAATATACTTTTATTATTTATGCTACAAACTAAAAACATTGGCAGTAATTAAAATAAAATTACTAGAGAAATCGATATAAATGAAGAAAAATCGTACCTGTATCTGATTGTGTGCATGTTTCCAACTCAGTAAGTTTTATTGTCTCTTCGTCTGTATTAGGAGGTAAATTAACTTCGGGTGTGTTCGAAGCTGTAGCGGAGTTATCAAACTCTAATTTTGGAGCAAAAGGCTTTTGCTTTCTTGCAGGATTCCAGAAACCGCAGTAACAACATCTGAAAGCTGCACAAAAAATATATATATTAGGTAATATTGTCTGTTTAAATATATTTTGGGGGAAACTCTTTAAAAGACAAGCATCTTACTCACCAAAATATTCAAACTCTTCTTTCAGAGCCATTCCATTGTGCGACTCGCATTGTCGACAAATTAAAGCATAGCGATTTGAAGGACCATCACCTACTAAATAATCAACCAAACGATCGATCACTGTTCTTTGATGCGGCAATACAGGTCGTGGTAATGGTGATCCTAGTCATATATGCGATCGTCAATTATTTCTATATGACTAATGAACTTATATGCAATATACCATAGAATATGTATAAGTACAATATTTTTGTAAATCATTACAGTATTATATATTTACTTACGAAAACCTATGGCTGCAGGATTAATTATTCTAGACTGGAAAGGAGTATTTGAAGGTTGATTAATCGGTCTAATGATAGGTGTAGGTTGACCAGAAGCAGATGCACCAATCTGCATATTTTGTGGGTGATTTTGAGTCGGTATAATTCTTCTTCTTAACTCACTAGGCAGAGGAGATATTATAGCCTGTGGCGTAGGACGCCGAGGTGTTTCAGATGGTGCTGACACTCTTTGGGTAATCTAGAAACAGAATCATTAATTTTGTATGTTCATTTTATATCATATATCTTCAAAAAAATATATTTTTTAATATAGCTTGTAATTTATTTCCTCAAAATTAAATTGCATATATGTGTTATGTATATTTTACTCTTATTATACTTTCGAACATATTCATAAGTATTACGAATTCTGAAGCCGACAAACCTTTGGAGTTAACTGTAAAGAAAGAAATAAAACCTAATAAGTATAAAATCAAACTTAGAAGAAAAAATAAGTACAACATAAGATAACACAAATTATATATTTTTAGCTTTAAGCTTTGTTCATTTGACATTATTATGTTCGAAATATTTAACTGACATTTAAATAATAATAAGAACAACATTAGTTTACTCACAGGTGACATGGTTAATTCATCTGGTGCAAATTTTAATAATATCTCTTTAGCTTTCTTGTACGTCTCCGTTTCAGTAACTTCGTTTAATATCTTCTTTTTCTCTGCTATAATCGTAGACAATTTTTCTCGATTATGAGTAATTTTACGATTGTAATACCATGAAACCATTTTCTTTGTTAAAAGTATTCTGAAAGAGAAATATGTATATTTGATTACATTTTTTATCCAAAAAGTTTATGTGCTGCAATGTAAGAAATAATGGGCCAACAATATGAGTAAAAGAAGGTGTTATATTAATTTATTCTCAAATAGTAAGGAAATCGTGTAAACGTTTCGACTATACTAACAATAAATCTTCTTCAGTACATAAAGTGATAAGTTAAAGGAGTGCATAAGTTAATGACTTTAAGTTAAAATTACTACGAAACTTACATACTTCAAGAATTTAAAATAAAACAAATATAAAAACATTAGGTCAATAAGAAGCTATGATAAAGGATAGAAACACTAAGCGATAAAAACACAAAATTTCTATCTTTTGGCATAGCCTCTTATTGGCCTCATGTTCACATATGTATGTTTTATTTAAAATTTTTAATATAATATAAGTTTTGTACGTAAATTTCGTGGTAATTTTAACTTAATTTTATTGTTAACTTATTTATTCCGTTATGGCTATCTTTTAATTTCAATCTTATTCTTTAGAATCACTTTATCTGAAGAAGACTTACAATTAGTATAGTCGAAATATTTACATAATTTCTCCTTATACTATTTCAGAATAAATTATAAATCAATATAACACCTTTTTGCTCATATTGTTGGCCCATCAATTTCTTTACATTGCATGCACTGCATACAACAAGCTTAATTTTTTCCATTATTTCCATATGTTATACAACTATAATCAGAAAGTGGCTCGTACTTGTGTACTTACAAAATCGGGAAAAACAGTAACGGTGTTATATAAAAGAGCTGATCGTACAACGAAGCTGGGAAGAAGCAAAAGTAAAAGATGAATGCTATCATAATATAAAGGATAACTCCATAGATGATGATGGTTCCAACTATCTTCTTGTGTCTCTGCTCCGTAGTCTGCCCATACTGTTGGATGTCTTTGATTTGCTGTTAAAACAGAAAGTTATGTAATGCCATTTTATAATATCTACCGCAATGTGGTACAACGAACAAAATAATACTTACTGCATCTAGACTCTCCAAAATTTCAATGGTCGTCTTCTTTTTCTGGAAATCATAAATTTTACATTATAACGCGTGTACTCATAAATACATGTCTTTATTAAAGAGATGTTTAGTAAATCACGATAACGGCAGAAATTATCTTAAAAAAATAAAAATAAAATTGGGATAAATTTTTCTGTAATATTTGATAAAATACTAAACTAAGCATGAATAAAATTGGGGGAATAAAACTTGTAAAATATATTTCCTTCATATTCTATATTTATAGAGCAGGCTTTGTACAGACTCCAGTATGACTGCAGACGAGGAAATAAATTACACAGCTAGCTGACCAAATATGTAGTAAAAAAAATAATTCGATTTCAGTTTACGAAGCAACACATATCGCGCATCGTTCGCGCATCCGTAATATAATTCCTTCGGTGACGCGTCTAAATTAGAACAAAGTTCGTCATTGAATGTTAATTTGGGTCTTTCACAATATCCTGCGGAATAAATTTATCGGCCGTTTTTGTTTACTCATGACAATGGTGGGCACCTGAGGCGAGAAATCGCCTCACACGACGAACCCAAGGTTACATACACACAATATATACGTATACGTACACATGACTTTATAAAAAAGATACCAGAAAAAGATAATACAATTATATACGATTATACGGCTACGTGCATCTCGTTTAGAAAAAAAGAACCCAAAGTTATTGTTTCGCGCCAAGGTTATAACCGTCTATACACGATTCCGGGTCTGTCGTCATCCAAACGGATTCACGGCTATAAATAGGTGATAGAATGACATTTGGAAATATTGCTTGGCGATCGTTCGGCGAACGGATAGATAAGTGCGGGGGGACGCTGGCGTACGTTGGCCACGTTAACCTCAACGGAAGCGTCAGAAGGATACCTCGACACGCTCGGCCGCTCTCGGGTACTCACCTGAAATCTGGACAGTATTATTCCCATATTAACGACAGTTTACGACGAAGACGGAGACTACGCGAAGAAGAGCCTAATGTTGATGTCGATCGCGGATGCGTGTCGCATCGAAACCGACATAAAAGCGCCGCCTCCCAATCGTTTTAAAATAGCCCTCGTCCTACCCCTCAGCACTCAGCAGGCCGGTTGTGCCGCGCCGCTCGATATACGATCCAAATTTAAATCCCCGTCGCGCCTCGTGTTCCTTCCGATATTTATAGTCCGATTCGTCTACGTCTAGGGGATTGTCCGGCGCGTCGTCGCCCGTCGAACGACGGTTATCATGTTCGGCGCGGCGGAAAAAGATGAAGGAAGAAATACGAGGTCCGCTCCAGCTGTCAGCCCGTTGCCCGTCAACACAACGTGTTCGCGCTCTAATCTCCCGGACCGGACGGCACGCACAAACAGACAACAGACGCGATCGCGCTCCGCTCCGCGCACTCGTTCGCGACTCGGCGCTGCTCGGCGTTGCTCGGCGCTGCTCGGCGCAGCCGGCAGCCGGGACGGAACTCACGGAACACGGAACTGACGGAACTGGGCGTTCGGAAACTCACGAAGCGGGTGCACAGCGGAGCAGCCGTCAAATAGAATCCTACTTGTTTTTAAAATGTCGTATTTCTGACTCAATTCTGAGACGATTTTTCCTTTTCCGAAATTTTTTCCGAAGCTTAGTTTTTGAATTATGAAAAGAAATAGTTATAACTTGTCAGTTGGATGTAGTCGTGGTCAAAAAGGTTTTCCAACTTTTTGCGATAAGTTTCGGAACTCTATCATGTGAGAGATGATAGCCCCTGCTCAGTGCTCACGGGCTTGCGCAGTGACGCATTATTAGAGCAGGGGGTCAATCATGTATTAATGTGGAACGTGGAAAGTGAAAACTTTTATGACTATCTCTTTCAATTTAAGGGTCGACAGGAGTAACACTACCGACCTCTGTCGGGTTGCTTAGCTGCGAGTCCGTATTTTATTTATTATAAATTTTTTAAGAGCCAAAATGGAAAATCCGGCTATGTACCGGGTTGCGAAAAGCTGCTTAGAAACGGTTTTTCCCAAATTTTAGCCAAATTAATTAACGAATCTCATTAAACTTATGCTCGTTTTAATAAGTAAGATCAGCCGCAACCCGGTACATAGCCGGATTTTCCATTTTGGCTCTTAAAAAATTTATAATAAATAAAATACGGACTCGCAGCTAAGCAACCCGACAGAGGTCGGTAGTGTTACTCCTGTCGACCCTTAACATCAATAGAAAGAGAGATTTTTCATTTTTCACGTTTCCACCCTAGGGGAAAAGATTTATGATTGACCCCCAGAATAGCAGATGAATCATGTATACGAGGTGTTAATAATTTAATAAATAAGTGCCTGACAAATAGACATCATACACCTGGTGTATTGACTATCATTGACTAAAAGCTTTTAATCATCTTATATGTATGTCTCTAGTTACCATCCCCTTGTAATATTCATTCATATTATATTTTTAATTGTGATAAAATTATATTTCAATTAATTTCTTTTTTATAGATAATGCCTATTTACCTTCTTATGGATGTATTAATATTTTACATTTTTTTATAGCATTGCTCACTAATCAATCATTTTACTTACCGTTCTCTGCTCACATTCCTTCCCGTGCCCTATAGTCTGTGTATTGTATAGAACACAGGGGGAAATAGGAGAAAGAAAGGAGAAGGATATTCAACAATGCAAAGGAAATCTTCTTTGAAATCTTCTTTCGGTAATTTTCCTTTAATCCATCCTCGAGCCCGGCTATTTTGCCCTTTTAGTTGAACTAATAATACGATTAATTCAGGTACTATTAACAATATATATGCATATAAGTACTATTCCGTTAATGTAAACAAATTATTAATTTTTTGTTATTCAATGCAGGAAGAGGAAATTATATGATTGAAAACTGTTGCTATACACAGTGTCACACTACACTGCATTCTTGAATTGATCTCAGGAGATGCTTCAGGAAGTACATTTTGCTTGAATCTGGATGATCGTACGACAGATCATGGAGACTTGGACTCGAGTTCAACATAAAATATAACAAATTTTTCGGGTTTGTTTTTTATATATATATTATAGAGCAGTAGCAGATTCTTGTGTTTCTTATCTTTGCTCCATTTCTTCCTCTCCAGTGTCTACATTATATATTATTTCATTCTAAATGCAAAGAGCGTAACAATGCAGCTTATAAAAACGTATCTCTAACTACGACTTGGACAGAGCGACCAGGAACGTCATTCCAACCGGCACGTGAATGTGTGTGAATGCGAATGGCGACCGGCTGTGACAATTCACATTGCACGTCGCAGTAGCCTGAGTCTGCACGTGACGTGTATATGTACATACCTGTTTGGGCTAGAAATTTTTGAAAGTTTCTATGGAAACAAATCATATATCTGATTATCTTTCTCAGTTTTCTCACTTGGATTTGGATATTGGCCACATAGGCTCCCTGCATTGTGAACAAGGTTGCCTAGTAACAGACCCTTCTATCCCTTTTATCAGGGAGGAATCCTCAAGACACCTCAAGAAGAGGGCTGTGACAATCCGGAAATGTGAATCACGCGCGCGTGCGCGCGCGCGCAAGAGAAAGAGAGAGACAGAATGCGAAATGCGACAGCTCCGATTATCGCAGACCTAACTCACCTAACCCGGCCCGGAGCTGGCTGAGGTTCTCTCCCTGCCACCGCGCCGCTCTGATAGGTGACGTATGATACCCGACGGCGGCGGCGGCGGCGGCCGTCTCCCGAGTCCCGACCGTCCGTCGTTCGTGCTCGTTCTTGGTCGGTCAGTACCAGTCAGTACGCGTAGTCGGTACGGTGCGCGTGGTTCTCGGGGTTGGCTCGCGCGCGCATGAATGCACGCAAACCGTTTCCACGGTTCGCTCTCCGTCACTCTCCCCATCTCGCGTCGTCACCCTCCTTCGCGGCGAGACGGATCAGCTCTGCATAGTATGACTGACTCCCAAATCGAGATGAATTACACGGATTACACCCCGCCGACGTCGGACACCATCCAGACGAAGCCGTTCCCGATACGAGGTAATATTTTGAGAGTCCTCTCCTGCTCTCTCTCTTTCTCTCTTTCTCTCGCGCACGTACGACATATACCCCAACTATATATCTCTCTGTCTCTCCCTCCCTCCCTCTCCTCTCGCCCTTCGTCACCCCTCCCCCACGCACTCGTAAGATCGAACACGTGCGAGGAACGTGAGCTCGCGGTTGCGATTCGGAGGAAGTTCAAGGTCTCCGATCTCGCGGTCAATGTACCGGGTGTCTTCTCCCCCGTATATGCGATCGACCACACCGGTTTGCCGTCTCGGTGATCGGCGCGATTCCCCCCCGCCCCCCGCCCCCCGTCGGCGGAAAGCGCAAGAGCGGAAAACGCGATTGGGAAAACGTGCGCGTTCAACCCGCTCGAGGAGAAAGCACGCGGTTTGATTTTCTAGTTCAAGAATTGACTGTGTATTTTTTTTAGGAACGACAGAAGATGAAATCCTATTTGTTTACCTGATATCTTTATCTCCAATGTAAAGACGATAAAAGAATTTAACGATCGTCGCGTCTACTTGAGATCTTTTTAACTACATTGTTTTGTGTATCTTTCTAATTATCCTGCGTTATTATGCAGCTTTTTTCTCGTCGTAGCGACTTATTTGAACAGGAAAGGAAACAATGAGATAAAAGAAGAAATATTTATCTCTTCTTGTGTTCGTTCCTATCATTTTTTATCTTTTTCTGGTCTTAAGAATTAAAAAAAGATAAAAAAAATAAGCATCGATAAAACATTATTGTCTTCCCGAAGGAAAATTTTGACAAGCGGAACGTATACTTGACGCATGTGGCATATCGCGTTGGGACTGCAAGATTAAAATCATCGATTTTTATTCCACTAACAACCTTGAGCAACTCAACCCGAGGAACTCAACGCCAAAAAGCGAAAAGAATCTCTCTTTTCCGAGTGTGCTGACGGAACTGGCTACGTTTCATTTTTTTCGCGCGCGCGAGGACAAATAATTTGATACGGCGATATGCATATTATCGCCTTTCAAGGAAGCAGGCTCGTTAGATAAATATCGTTCCGAAGAAGAGATAACGCGCCAAGCGCATCAAATATATCCGAGGAAAAAAGGATAATGTCAATCAAGATATTAAAAAAAATTATAATAATTCTGTATGTATCCGCGTATGAAAAAGCGATTATAATATATCTTCAACTCCAAGTCGATAAGACTGGCCACTTGAGATTATTATGACTCATTTTGACTGAAGATACGCAAATGCAAAACCGGGCACGCACTACAGACTTTACTCTTCAGGCAGGCAGGCTTACTTATCGACGGATTATGATTAACAACAGCGATACGATTGATTATAATAATAATTATATTTTATAAAGAGTTAAAAGGACCTCGGGTAAATTCCCTAAAGTATCTTATCTTTCTTCAAATATATGTATCTCAGACATACCTTGACTCTCAAGTGTATCTGTATGTTATATTATATCTTGATATCTCAGACATTCTTTAGAGAAATTCGAGATTTGCGATTAGAATGATAGAACTGCGCGCGTATTATACATTCTACTTATCGCGCAAGAGGTGTCAGATTTAGACGAAAAACAATTTTCCAAGTGTCTCGTATTGGTATATGATTAGACCTAGTTTCGTAAGAGAGTTAAAAGACGTCGCACATTTAAGACATCTTGTATTACTTACAAGATGATGTAACGACGAAGGTCTTATATAAAATTTGACATGTTTTTTAAATATTATATATATATATATATATATATATATATATATATATATATATATATATATATGTGTATATATGTATATATGTATATGACACAAATTTTATGTGTTATAATTTTAATTGCGCGCGCGCGCGCGCGCGTGTGTGTGTGTGTGTGTGTGTGTGTGTGTGTGTGTGTGTACATACATGCATAAAACTGTAAACCACAGTTCTAGCGAAATTACAGCTGATAATATATTAATTGCGAAATCAGAACGAACATCTGTCGCGCGGAAACGGAATTTAGCATATCTCGATACTGTAATATTGAAGCGGATTTTCGGTTATCGTATAACTGGCGTTGAAATCAATATGACATAACATATTCAATTCAAACAGATGAAACAGAAATAACTCGGTCAGTTAAGGGATTAACGATCTCTCATATATTTAATTTCCTGGAATTTATTTCTCGTCCAATATCAATTTCTATTAGATACGTAATTTTCATATTTTCATCTTCTCCATAGGTGAACGTGCGAATTTCGTGAACAAGCCTCATGTGATTGCGATGGTCGGACTGCCGGCTCGCGGCAAGACCTACATATCCAAGAAGCTGTGCCGATATCTCAATTGGATCGGCATCAACACGAAGGTCTTCAACCTGGGCGAGTACAGGCGGCACGCCACCACGGCCTATCAGTGCCACGAGTTCTTCCGTCCCGACAACATAAAGGCCATGGCGATACGCACGCAGTGCGCAAAGGACGCCCTGAACGACGTCTGCCAGTGGCTGGAGAGCGGCGACGGCGAGGTGGCCGTCTTCGACGCCACCAACTCGACGGTCGAGAGACGCCAGCTCATACACGACATCGTCGTATGCAAGATGGGCTTCAAGCTCTTCTTCGTCGAGTCGGTGTGCAATGATCCGGAGATCGTCGAGCAGAATATTATGGAAGTATGTACTTGAGAAACAGAAGGTAGCCAGCTGGACAATGTTATACTTTACACTACATATATGAGAATAATTAATTAATATCAACTCTCTCCAGTTTAACTTTTGCGATTAATAAGATTAATATTGTAAAAATGGTTTTGAAGAATGTCGAGCAGAATATTATGGAAGTACCGGTTTGTTACTACGTCACAGTCTTTCGTATATTAACAATTAATGATTTATATTAATAAATATAGGATTCACAAATTATATGTTCCATAAGGATGATTTCTATTGCAAGGTAAAAGTCAGCAGTCCGGATTACGCGAATATGAAGAAGGAGGATGTGCTCGCGGATTTCATGCTGCGAATCGAGCACTATCAGGAGAAATATCAGCCGTTGGACGAGGAGCGCGAAAGCGACCTGTCGTTCATGAAAATATACAACACCGGCGAGAAGGTGCTGGTCCATAAGCACGAAGGCCATATACAAAGTAGAATAGTTTACTATCTTATGAACATTCATATTGTGCCACGCACGATTTACTTGACTAGACACGGTGAGAGCCTGATGAACATCGATGGCAGGATAGGCGGCGATTCGGACTTGAGCGAGCGGGGACATGAATATGCCAAGGCATTAGCAGACTATATCAGTAATCAGAACATACAGGTAGCTTTCCTTGACCTTTTCAACATATAATTTATCGATTTAATTATTATATGCTTTTACATATACAATATATATATCTCGCAATAAAAATTGTTATTTAATTTTGATTCTGATCATTATAGTTCCGTTTTTTAATAATATGAAGATAAATAGATACGACCATTTAAGAAAATTATAATTGAGGATAAATACTACATATTCAAAGATTAAAATGTGCATACTTTACATGAATTATGTAAAGCGTTGTTGTTCTCCGCATGTTACTTTGATCGCGATCACTTGACTCTTGAAGCAATCTCATCCCGTGTTATGTTAAACAGACAGTGTTATGTTAAACGATATTGTATCTGCATATAGGGTTTGAGAGTTTGGACTAGCTGGCTGAAGAGAACCATTCAGAGCGCGGCTGACGTAAAGGCACCGCAGGAAAGGTGGAAGGCTCTCAACGAAATTGACGCCGTAAGTTAAAGCGTTGGATAGACTAGCTAATTAATCAATTTCTCATCTTTGCCTCTCTTTGTGAATCACAGGGTATTTGTGAAGAGATGACTTATGAAGAAATCGCCTCGAAATATCCTACGGACTTTGCCGCGAGAGATCAAAACAAATTCTCGTATCGTTATCCAAGAGGGGAGAGTTACGAAGATCTCGTTGCACGACTGGAGCCCGTGATAATGGAGCTGGAACGTCAGGGTAACGTTTTAGTCGTCAGTCATCAAGCGGTCATACGGTGTTTACTCGCGTACTTCTTGGACAAAAATGCAGGTCAGTATATATCTCATAATTTATTTTGATTTATTATTATTTAATATCTCATAGAATATTGAAATATGTTCTCGATTACTTGCATGTGCAAATAAAATGATTCGAGTCGTCAGTGCTCGATACGTAACACGCCTGAGCACGTGATGACGCCCAAGAATGGAGAGATTGGAGTATCGAGACGCTAAGCGCAACTTTTAACCTTCGACGTATTAAAATGTATCGAGAAAATAAATGATAAATGGTCGTGCACGCAAAAACGGATTATAGTGACGTAATTGTCTGCTCGATCGTTTGGCGGAGTAGCTATTCTTATTCAGTATTCTCTTTGTGTAAATTCTTCTTTAATACGACCATTAACACGCAGAAACAAATATCTCTCTCCGAGCTGTCCGCTTTTTTATTTCTATATGGTTGGCCCAAATTGTTCCTATTTCAGATCAAGGTCTTCCTATTTCAGATGAATTGCCGTACTTAGAAGTACCTTTGCATACCATTGTGAAATTAACACCGGTCGCCTACGGCTGCAAGATGGAAAAGATTCGCCTGCCGATAGACGCCGTGGACACTCATCGGCCGAAACCAAAGGTAGAAATTATCATAATAAAGTCGTAACAACTGTGTTTTCCTCCCTCGAGCGTGCTTTATTTGCTGAGAATGGAGATGGCGAGAGCAAGTACCTTCCTGCTTGCTTGCTAATTTTCCGACACCGAAACTCTACACCGATAAAATATTTAATTCCTGTGCGTCGCTTATGTTTTAATGTTCCCAGAGTACCTGACACTGTTAGCTATAGTGGAAAAACGAATTATTTTCTTGTATCTAATCAAAACCTCATCCTAAAATCATTTGCATCCGTCAAAAAACAAACCACTTTTATGAACTTTCATACAAATTTCGTCGCATGCATTTTTCCTATGGATCTGGGACACAAACGTGTTACCTGTGTGCTTTACTATAAATTTTATATGTTTACGTTATATAAAATCATGTTATATAACGTCACATAATGTTAGCCTTATTTGAATTGTTAAAATATTGTTGTTTTTACAATCATATTCTTGCTGGGCAATTATTAATCTGTATTTATATTTATATGTGCTATTTTTTCAGAAAGTATAAGTATAAGCATCGATATTGCGAAATTGTTATGGTACTAAACACTAATATGTATTCATATATTAAGCTTATTCACAGCGATGACAACAGTTTTTAGAATTTATATTTATTAATGTAATGGTTGTCGATAATTATGTAGAAAATTAAACATATATTCCGATCGATTAGGAAAAGTAACGAATTCAGTTACGATAGAATTAAATAATATATTTTTGAAGATTGTATCTTTTAGTTAAAAAACTTATGAGATTAATTATATTCGGGCAATATATCTATAGAGGATTAACAGAATGCAAGTGTAGACGACATACGTAAATGGATTGTATCCCCTTACACAAGGCAAATTATACTTATACATGTGCAATATTATATATTCTTGCGTAAGATAACGATAGCACCGCGAGGGCAAAGTTATCCATTAAAGGCTCAAAGGTCGGAGCTGTAGCATAGCAGCTGATCTCAATTGTTTCAATGCTAATAAAGTCTCTTTGTGGCAAATCTGGTAGAGCATGTATCCTCGATAGAGAAACATATCCTTCTCAGTCTGCGTTTATCATGTAGATTGCTCTTTTTCTCTCCGCAGCGCACGTATTTCGGTAAACGCTAAAATGCCCGTTGTGGAACTTTTCAATTTTCAGATCCCGGGATATCTAGACGAGCAATTCCGAGGGAAGGGGAAGCTACTACGCACGTGATAACAACGAATTTCGTAAAGCACGACGCAGCTATTCCCTACCATTGATATACCGAGACACTGAAGCAGCATAGATTCGGCAGCTGGCTGCCGCCCGCCCCTTCTCGCGTACGTGAATCAGCGCGCATCCGAGCCCTTTTCTTCCTACACGTGTCAAAAAGCGAGCTAGAGACGAAGCGCGATCGACGGTGTGCCCTATGAAAAAAGCCCATAGGGCACGAGTGGAAGATCCTCCACGACGACGCAGGTTCCGTGCGACGATCGCATACACGCTGCGGCGCGTGTGTTTTGTGATTTTTATATTTTTTGATTGGGGTCTAGGTAGGTAGCGAGAAGAACATATGTGATACAGGGATGATCGTCGACGAGAAGAGCCTGATGAACGTGTGTATAACGCGTCTTTTAGACGACAAGATTGATTTTTCTAGACAAGCGTATGGACTCGCGCGTGTGTCCTCCGACCAGTGCGCGCCTTGAAGTATTTGCTTCTTGCCGGAGAAAAGTATATATCCTGACAGACAATACTTACACGATGTTTACATGTGGTTCCACAACAGAATCCTATGTATCCCTTTCTCGTTCGGCAGATACTTCGAAGCGCTCTCTCGCGAATTTGAAAGCAGATTTTTCTTCTCTCTTTTTTTTTACATCCATATTTCAAACATTATCTTGAAAATTGTCGGATGCTTCTTAGAGACTTCCAGGAGGCGGATCCAAGTATCGTAAAATTGTGACGTTGATAATAATACACTCGACTACGTAAAGGTATTCGAGACATAGTACAATACCTTAGATTGTGCGATAAATACTTCCGATTCAAGCTAACGAACACATTACAATTCAGTCCGTTGTCTAACATATACGTTGCGATCTTGTATATATTAAGTAGCTGAATTACGGATTTCGATTATGGATATGTATCTCGATCGATGAGAAACATATATAATAAATAACACATGCAATTTTATGAGTTCACCTACTGATTTAGATATTCCTGTTTGACGAGTTATGTAGGAGAGATTTATTCTGCGAACTGCATTATTTATTCAGAACACGAATGAGTTTTTATTCGGTATACATGACGAATATTAATGCAAGATATTAATCAGGATGTAAGAAGCATCTTTAATATTTTTCTACAGAATGCAGGAGGGAAAATAAAAGGTAAGCGTGTTTATAAAAATTATACAAAAAGTTATACAGGATATATTTCTGGCGAAGAAGCGAAGATGTATAGAATAAAATTTTATTTTTAATTACTAAGAGATATTGGTTTTCTCACAAAAATTTATTCTACATTTTCTAATATATCCCGATGAACGATGTATTGAATTTATATTTAAAGTACGCGGTGATGCGCCGCCATATTGATTTCTAGTATTTCCGGCGTCCGTTACGTAGCGCTGAAAAATTGCAGTAAATTCGTCTGTTTCTTTTAGCTGGGCTGAACTGGTGCAATAAGTTAGAGTGAGACAAGTATATTATAGGTCTGTTCTTTGCAGCTGAACTGGCTGCACTAGTTCAGAGTTTATCTTTTTTACACCACATTGGAAGGAAAAGGATGAACTCTGAACTAGTGCAGCCAGTTCAGCTGTAAAGAACAGACCATATTTCACTCTACCTTACTGCACTAGTGTGCACCAGTTCAGCCAGTGCAGCTAAAAGAAACAGACTTAATATTTTTATAATTTACATGAGAAAAAACTTGGAAGCATAGTTGAAAAAGAGAATGTTGTTTGAATAATTTTTCAGAATCGCGACTTTATTAAAGATATGTGATTTTTCAAGCTTATCACGTACGTAATGGCATCTACGAACGAGTTTGGTCCAGATTCTGGTGGTAGAGTGAAGGTAACCTAAAAAATAATAATGAACAACTGTATTGATAGGTTTGTTTTTTATTGCTGCATTGGACCGCGCTATAACTTCCCTTTTCGCTTTCGCTAAATTTCAAAAATATACCCATTTCACTTAAAGTACAGAAAATGTATACTAGTTCAGTTAAATAAAAAACATACATAATATCGATTACATAACTTACAATATTTTGGCGCCATAAGATTTGCATGATAAAAATTGACAACCAATGTTCATTAAATAACTTAACACGAACATCTCGGTACGGCTTTGTGCCCTGTTTTTATTCGTTTAATTTTTAAAAGTTGACATGTTACTTTATTGAATGGTTTGCTCGTGACAGGGAGTTACCATAATCAAGCCTATAGTTTACGGAAATGTAGCACGTTACTTTGGCAAGAAGAGGGAGGAGGATGGACACACGCATCAATGGACCGTGTACGTCAAGCCGTACCACAACGAGGATATGTCCACCTACGTGAAGAAGGTGCATTTCAAGTTGCACGAGAGTTACAACAATCCTAATCGTATTGTGACGAAGCCGCCGTACGAGTTGACGGAAACGGGCTGGGGAGAATTCGAGATAGTCATTAAGATCTACTTTCACGATCCGAACGAACGTCCCGTAAGTGAACGAGTTCACCTTTAAGAGATAGAAAGATACTTGCCGAATCCAAGTGTTATTTTATCAGCCGTAAAGAAAGTGAATTAATTTCAGGTAACAATATATCACATACTGAAATTGTTTCAATCGACGCCTGAGATACAGTTGGGGAAGAAAAGTCTAGTGTCCGAATTTTACGAGGAGATAGTTTTTCAAGATCCAACCGCGTTGATGCAACATCTACTAAGTTCCAGTAGACCTATAACGCTCGGGGTTTGGCGACACAATACAGACTGTTCGTATAATTGCGCTGTAATTGTCTCGTCTTGGATTAATTCGATGATAATTTAACAAATTTATATCTATTCCTGCAGTTGAGGCATTGAAGGAATCTACGATGAAGGACATCATGGAGGCACGCAACAAGATAAGACTCGAAGTGATAGATTTGAAAGAGAAATTGACCCTGGCGAAAGAGACTATCGCAAAATTCAAGGAGGAGATCGCAAAGATTTCCAAAGCTGGTGGAAGTTTATCCGTCGCCTAGTAATTACATTATTTCAAGATGGATATCGAAGAAATCGACTATTTGTTGGCTTGGGCTAACGAATATAGGACCTGTTTCCATGTATAAAGTGTACATAATTTCGTAATTATAACTAAATTTTATTCCAATTAATTTTAAGAATTTTTATTACATTGTATATCTAACGTGATTACCGTTAAGAAAATAAAATTTCCTCTATTCTGCAACGTGGACGGCGTTTAGGTATTAGTTATAAGCACTCACAATAAAGTTTATCTCTAATTTAAAATGCTTTATGTAGCTTTTTTTAGTTCAAGAAGGCTATATTGGGATATATGCAAAAGAAATCTATCGTCCTGAAATGAAAAAAATTGTGTCGAGACTCTTCGTTGTTTGATAGCAGTGATTTTGATGGATCGGTAAGATGTTTCTATTCGATTAAGCCTATGACGATAAGATGGTAATATGTTCTATTAAAATTGATGATAACGTAACCCGATTTCTCAACTCGCGAAAACAAAGTATTAAAATAATCATCAAAAGCGCGACTAATACCAAGTATAGCAATTCTCTAGAAAAAGAAACTCTAGAATTACTAGAAAAGATAAAAACAGGGTAAAGGTCAGCATATGCGAAGAACGGGATCCATTTAGAATAGAAATACGTTCTTTGTGTCTGTGTCGAAAGTGTTTCAGATAAAGTTCCTGAAACTTTTGTAACATAAATGGTTGTAATACAAATTGCAAGATAAACGATTTATATTATATTAGATAGTCTATTAAGGATAGTCTGTTACTTTGTTCGAGAGAACGAGGTTTTTGAAATGTTTTGAGATATTAGAAATTCATATATCCCCTAAGCTAAAAGTTGCAGCATGCAATACAGTCCGATAATTAAGTAGCTGTTATCGCGGGTGTAAACGCTGTCGACGCGGGAGATGTGATGTAAACATACGTCAGGATTGCTACATACACGTATACGAACGTAAGTACGCACGCGACGCCGCCGGCGCAGCGCTCCGATATAAACCGCTGTTGCTCCCCGGCGGGATCGGAGCAGCTTGAAAAAAATCAGCTCTCTCTCTTTATCTCTTCCCATCCGAGAGATGAGCGCGGTCGCCGAGAAAACGTGAGCATTGTGTTACGGGTTTTCATTCATCGCGTCGGATCGTCGCGCACCGTCCCGTTTCATCGTCCTCGTTCATCGACTATTCTTGACCCAATCTCGCCTAGTTGTGTGCCGCTTTAGCCGGCGGCGCGTGATTCACGAGTGTTACGTAACAATCGACCGGCCAGTCACTCTGACGCGGCTACGCGAAGTGCGAGGTGTTTAAAGAGTCACTTTTCTTTCCTGCTTTCGATTTGTGTTGGAACTCACGTTCTCTCAATGAAGACAAGAGACTTTTCAAGGGTCCTCGAGTCCTAAGCTCCGATTCAAAATGAATTAAAATAAGATCTTTAAGTCTTTCGGAGTTTGTTTTGATGAATTTGAAGACTGACAAATGCACGATGGTCTTCTACTTTTTCATTAATAAAATATCTGACGAAAAAGTTTATGAAAAGTGACTCTCTAAGTGGGACACCCTATATAGCGCGTTTATGCTCGATAACTTCCGGGGACGCGAGTGATATGGTGAATCAAAAGGAATTCGTAGTTCAGTTTGTAAAATTGATAATCGAAATCACTTTACTAAATCAATGAATTAAGAATAATCGATAGTGACTTTTTGTTAAAAAGAGTAATATTAAGAATTTCCCAATTTAAAGATTCTTATTTAATTATTCTTTATATATAATATATATTAAATTTAATTTTATAATTTATGTAATATAGGAAGACAAATCTTTTAATACTTTTCATACGAATCTTATTTTACTATTGCACGTGACGACTATTTATTTACAAATACAAACGCTATACTATTTGCGCAAATATTGATAAAAATTGATAAAATTAAAATAGAAAATATTAGATCGATTGAAAGATTTATTTTCTTTCCCTTTCCTTTTGCACTAACGAACAGAGTAACGAATAAACTGTCCAACATTCGTAGATTAGGATAAGGAAGGAAAAGAAGATAATTTTAAATACATATCGCGTTTTCGACCTATCTCTAAACGTTCCAACATTTACGTAGATTAGAATAAGGAAAGAAAAGAAGATAATTTTTCAGTGTATCCGACAATATTATCGCGTTTGATTTTCGACTATTTCTAAATAAACTTTCCAACATTCATAAATTAGGATAAGGAAAGGAAGATAAGATAATTTTTCAGTGTATCCGACAATATTATCGCGTTTGATTTTCGACTATTTCTAAATAAACTTTCCAACATTCGTAAATTAGGATTAGGAAAGGAAATAAGAAAATTTTTTTTTACTTTCGACTATCTCTAACTCCTCAACTTCTATTTTCCTCAGACCGGGCGTGGAGTTCGCGATCGGCGCCCTGGCGGCGGTGGGCGCCGGCTTCTTCACGAACCCCATGGACGTGGTGAAGGTGCGGCTGCAGTTACAGGGTGAGCTGGAGGCCCGGGGCTCGTACACGAAGATCTACAAGAACACCCTGCACGCCGCGTATCTCATAGCCAAGCACGAGGGCGTGCTGGCCCTGCAGGCGGGGCTCGTGCCCGCGCTCGCCTTCCAGGTGGTGCTCAACGGCATCCGCCTGGGCGTGTACAAGTCCGCCCAGAGGTACGAGCTGATCGTCGACAAGCGAGGCAACACCGATATCCTGCGGACCACCCTGGTGTCCGGCACGGCCGGCTGCCTCGGCGCCGTCCTCGGCAGTCCGTTGTACCTGGTAATCATCTACTCGATCGCCCTTGAGTCTCTTTATTCATCAAGATATATACACTATAACTCCAAATTGATTCTTCCGTTGACTGTTCCTTCTCTCTAATACATACAAAATTGTACACATATATGCTCCACCTGTTACAATAAGGACTTTTAAAATTTTCAAGATTTAATGGCATCTGCCCGTTCGAGAACTTGAAGGATACTTTACATCAGATTTGCCACGAAGTGATCTTGAATAAAATTAATTACGAAATAGATTTACAAGAAACGGAATAAAATAAAATAAAAGTATAGTTGCTCGCAACTAGTGAACACGTACAAATATCTCTGGCCAAAAGTTGATTTAATAAAGGTATAAGATATAAATATATTTGCCTAGAAATGTAGGTAATAAGTTTCGGGTCGGCGCGCTACACTTCGCACGTGGATTAATCGGATCGTATGTACAATTATTCCAGGTCAAGACGCAGTTACAGGCGCAATCCGCGAAATCCATCGCCGTAGGCTACCAGCACAATCACTCGGGTTCGTGGGACGCCTTCAGGTTCCTGTGGATGGAGGGTGGCGTCACGGCTCTATATCGAGGATGGAACGCCAACATGCCGCGCGTATTCGTTGGCTCGGCGACGCAGCTGACTACCTTCGGATTAGCGTCGGACTGGCTGCGCTCGTTAAATGTAAATAACACTTGATCATCTCCACGCTCGTTTCCAGATACCTCCCTCCTCGCATTGAGGTCTCGAGTTTCCTTTGCTCTCGTCGAAGCCAGCAATTTTCCAAAGGAATTTGGCCGGCGAGCAACCAAAGGAATGCCGGTCACGCGCGCCATGACTTTAAAATATAAAAGAAATCTTATCTTAATCTCCCTTTGGTGAGAAAATTTCTTATATTTTCTTAGAAATTTTCTAAGAATTTCTCATGTCTTAGATTGTCTTGTGAAAAGATGTGTTGGATACAGGAAAAATCTAAAATATTTCATTATTGAGATATTTCATTTTATCTGATGTGAGTTGTTCTGAAAAACGTCCCAATTTGTATAAAAAAATCTAAGACATTTTTCCACCAAGGCTGCAATTTAGATTTCCTAAATCGAGGAATCGTGTATGAAAGCGCCGATCGGTAGTCCGGTAGACCTCAGTGCGAGATTCGAGGATCACTCGTCGCTGTACGGCGCAACGGAGCGTTCTTAATTTCTTTCAGATATTTCCAGATCGCCCGATACTGCTGACCTTCTTGGCCTCCGTGATCGGAGGTAGTTGCGTAGCCATCACCATGCAGCCGTTCGACGTCCTGGCCACGCGATTGTACAATCAACGTAAGTATACTGCGCAAGAAATTGCGTAGTATCTGCTACGTTAAATGCGCGATTTATTAAAGGCCACGATTGTGTCGTGTGTTAACTTACAACAATGAACGACATTTGCACAAAATTGAAATTTTGTATAAACTCTCGTCGAAGAGAGTCGGATTCGTTCGGCAAAATGTAGAACGTACTCATTCTTATCTGATAAAATATCACTTCCTGTCGCGTTCGCTCGACTCAGAATCGCATCTCACGGTAATATATTAACTTGGCATACGCGACTATAAATACAATGCGACGTAATGCGCAACTATAAATACGATCCTAACGCGCGTGACTATAAATATGCTTTGCGTAAAGGACTCGTCATAAAGTTTCTTGACCGTAATGTGAAACGCTCGATTAGAGAGAACATTTGGAAAATCGAGGAATTGGTGTATCGCCCTTAACGCCAGACCGTTTAATAGCGTCGCAAATTTCGTAAAGAAAGCGAACTTTATGCGTTTTTATTGCTGTCTTTGAAAGTCATCAGCTTGTATTAAATGTGTGATTTTAAACGTATGCAAATGCAGAGACAGACGCCAACGGAAAAGGTACCCTGTACAAAGGACTCGGGGACGCGCTCATCAAGATATTCCGTACTGAGGGTCTGACCGGCCTGTACAAAGGAACGTTCCCAACGTGGTTGAGGATAGCGCCGCATACGGTTCTGTGCCTGGTATTTTACGAGCAGCTAGATCAACTATACAGCAATTTTAGAACACGACCCAATTGATGCTAGTTGCAAATTTGTATAAATTATATGTATTTACTCTAGGTATATATGTGCGCAGCGAAAATTTTGTAAGATTTTTCAAGAACGTTGAACATTAAATATTGCAACTCTTCGAATAAATTGATGTTACGTATTGGCAGTGATCATTCGATTGCGTATAGAAATTTTATAATTACGGACGTACGTTAAAGATATTGTATAAAATGTAAAAATCCTAGTGCTACTTTAATCATCTTCGCGTGTACGAGATACCATTCTACGCCATTGCTTTCGATATTTACGGGATGGAATATATACAAATAGACGATAGTGTATAAAACTCGCTCGCATGGTGTACCTGAATCTCGCTCGAATAAATTACTCGTGCATTCGATCGTATGAAACCGGTTGTGAGCAACGCGCGAAATGTCACTCGCGTACGAGTGTAACAACAATTTGTTGATTTTGTTAAAAAACCGTATAAAAAGTACTTAATCGAGTTACGTTAAGCAATTGATCTACGCAGAGAGTGTTGCATTCGGTCTTGACTTGAAACCTTGAGTCATGGCTGCCGCTATATCCGTCGTACTTCGACCTCGCGTTTCAGGCAAGTAGATTCTGTAACAAATAACAACAGTTTCACGTTACGCTGCGAACAGAGTATCGCGCGTTGACTAACAACAATAAAACTGTGTTACGTACTGATTGATCTGCACCAAGATCAGTATGGCCCCAGCGAAGATTAGGAAGACGTACGAGCCGATCGCAGCCTGTAACAAGGGGAACATCATCCCGACGAGGAAGTTCCCTCCCCAATTGAACACGCTACCTAACGACATAGCGGCAGGTCTAGGACCGACGTCGAATAGCTCGGAGCCGATGAAAAACGGTATAGGACCGAGACCGATGCCGTAAAATATAACGTACGCTAGCACCGAGACAGTGCAAAGCCATGGCATGAACGAGGCTTTGTGCTGTAAAGATTAATTTTAACATTATTTATTCTATATATATATAAAATCCATCATCTACATATATTACTGAAATTGTAACATGATAAAATCGTAAAATTTTAATATACAATGCTACTACAACTGTTTACTTACGAGTAGTGCGATAGAGATGCGCAGGACGATAAGGCATCCTATGCATAAGTAACAGCTCAGGAAGAATACTTTTCTTCTGCTGAATAACGACATTATCGGCACGGAGATAACTGCCATCCCGATGTTTGCGACACCAGTGCCTAGGGTCGCATATTGAGCACCGGTAATTCCCAGGCCAGCCCCGAGAAATATCGTGTTCGAATAGTAAAAAACTGCGTTAATGCCACTGAGTTGCTGACCAAATTGCATGAGGCACACCAAGAATAGAGGTAGTCTCACGGTCGGCTCTCTCAACACGCGCTTAATGCTCCACGTCTCGCTTGTCGATCTCACCGCTAGTTCCTCTTGCAAGCCAGCGATCTCGTTTTGCAGGAGCATTATGTCCATGTTGCGCAAACGACTAAGTTCTAAAAAGAATCAGAATTCAAGATATAAAAGTAATGAAGACAAACACGAGCTAAAACGTAGATTGTGAAACGAATAAAAAACTTATACACTCGGATGGTCGTTCGTAAAACAACTGTACGCACCTTTAAGAGCCTTTCCCTGTTCCCCTCTAATTATGTACAGATACTTTGGACTTTCTGGCAAAGTGATAGTCAATAATAATGCGATGAGGCATAGCGGTGAGAAAGATGCTAACATTATGTGCCAGGATTCGGGAGTGCCCAGGACAGTGTTGAGCCCGGCGATCTGGCCCATCAGCACGCCGCAGGTGATTCCCAATTGACACAAAACTCCGACGGCACCTCTCAATTTTAAAGGCGCTATTTCTGTCATGTACATCGGGAGCAAAGCAGTAGCTAGACCGCCGGAAAGTCCTACGAATATTCCGAAACATTATATATCACGCAGATTCAAAAACCAAATTGAAGAAAGAAATTGAAGGCTCGTACTTGCCTTCAGCTAAAATTATGCCTGTCGCTATAATTATGTGCTTTCACATTAATTATAAATGTCCAATTAGGACCGGTGAAAGATGAAAGGTTAAATCTTAACGATTCCTTGACTCACCAACGATCACTCGGCCAATTAGAAAAAGCTCGACCGAGTTCATGGTTCGTACGAGCAAGAACAGAACAGCTCCTACGATCCCGCAAATATTTCCAACGCTCAGCGCGCCTTTCCGTCCGAATCTGTCGCTCAGCCAACTGGCAATTAAAGATCCAGACACACCTCCGATAAGAAAGACCGATACTATAGCGGACCAGAGTATCTGGAGCTCATGGCTGGACAACTGTACGTTATATTTTTCCCTGATACTATCATTGCAGAACGATTGCATAAGCTGTAAGCCGAATATACGACAGTATAGTTTCAGATAACACTGTGTGCTCGACGGAATCGCATATTGGTCTACTACGAACATGAGCAGGATTGTTCATGACGCCTATGTTATATCCTGCTGGTAATGCTGATCCCAGGCAGCAAGTGGCACCGCCCAGTACCAGCAACGGTGTCCATCCACCGGGATCGGCATCGTGTGCATTGTTACACTCCTATAAAAGAAATTACACGGGTCAGAAATTATGTCATACCATATGAAAAGCGTTTCTCTTAATCTTCTCCTTTTAAGTGAAAGGTGAATGGTTTATTACGCACAACAAACATTTATTCTGCGTAACAGGAGCGATACATTGCAGCTCAAAAAATTTCTCTGTTAATTTTTACGGATAGCACAACTTGCGGATTATTAATATTTACGAGCTACCGTTATTCTCTGTTAAGCAGTATAGTCACGTAAAGATTGCAAATAATGTGTTTAATGCAAATACAAATTGCAACGTAATCTATAAACGTTACTTGCAGTTTCTGATGGCACGAATCTTATTATGGCGATGTATGGAAGATGAATTCTGATAATTTCATATCATGACCCAGAATCCTCAGATATCGTCCGCTTTGCGTAACAATTAATAATAAAGATCGTTTAACACATTGTGATATCGCGGGTTATAATTACGATTGGATTATATCAACGTAATTAATCCTACCGAATCTCTAATGAATATTTCCAACTAAATTTTCATCTTCTTTACTGATCTTGCAGAAAAAGAGAGAAAAAAAGAAGTAAGTTCCGATTTTCGCGAATAAGCGGACACGTCGATATCTTTTAAGGTAGCATACGGGCTTCACCAATCTCTTAAAATACAAAATTTACGATATGTAAAATCAGAAGACCATACCGCTCACGTAACTAAGCATCGTAAGCAATATGTAGTGTGTTCTGCACCCTCGTAGACCAATCAGTGATAACATGGAAAAGCCAGGACGGAATGATGGAACAAAACTCAACAAAACCACACACACCATGGGCATACCTGTAAACTGTTTAGATAGCCAACCATGCATTATTATGAATTTGTCATAGAACCCGAATATACCCTCCGACCGTTTGTCTTAAGGGCATACACACGCGCACACATGCTCTACCCTTCTGTCAAAGAATCAAATTTTGGCTACAATATCCATATCTGTGATGTATTCCGGCTCTGATAATTCTATAAATATAGATAGATATTTCCTCAGTTTAATATACCACATTATAAAGTAACATGCATCACTATATAAATCGTGAGAGTGTCACATTAGCAAAGCGATCATTTATTTATTAGCGATACTTTAATATTCATAATCTCAGCACTTTCTTTGAAAACTTCGCTTGTATCGACTACACTACTTTGACATATAATTCTGTTTATTACAAGGAGATACACAGAGAGCATATTCAACTTTGTTCTCAAATCAATTAAACTGTAATAGATTAAAGTAGAAGAAATTTTAAATTATCTAGGGAAAATATATATATTAAAATATATTAAATTATTGTATAATTTATAATTATAGTTATATATAATTTAAAAAAAAGCATATTACCAAGATTATAATATTAAAAATTAGTAATCCATAGAAAAGTATCCATAGAAAAACCAGAGAGTCACATTACCTTTAAATGATAGTATATTGCGGGGGATTAAAAAAGCAAATAAACTAGCTGGTTTGGAAGAAGTGAAAATGGCGTGACGTGATAATTGAGACATGCGTCACTTCGATTGAATTAACAAAATCAGAATTGAATGAAATGATCGCCAATATAATCATTCGAGTACACTTGTACGTTGTATCTTTTTGTTTTTATTCTGATAATAATAATAATAATAATAATAATAATAATAATAATAATAATAATAATAATAATCTACTGCATCGACATTAACTGTCTGTATAATAATTTGAGTTTGTTGTTCACTACGTGATGTAAAAAGAAATAAATCACACGATACAAATTGACTGCCATTGAGTACCTGGCGCAAAAGTTTTCGTGAAATACATACTTTTCTTGCATACGAGGCGCTAATCTCTTTAAACGCTCGTTATATATATATGCGATAATTATTCTGATAACGTTTTCTGCGAAAGCCTGTACCACTCGCAAAGGATATACAGGCAGCGGCATAGCTCTATCGAATTATTAACAACTACTTTCATAAAGATACGCGGAATAATATTAACCCTTTGATGTCCTGCGTCGAGCTGGATTCAATTTATTATGCTTCGCGGTAGTCTACCGCATAGTATTTCCATACATCCGAATCGGATGCAAAATTATAATGAGCAAATTGTACTTTCGAGATTTTCATAAATCCCTCTAGATAATAAAAATTTTTTTATTTTTATTAGGTCCGCCAATTAAACGAGACACTTGATCCTCGCTCATTTACAATAAATAAATTCGGACCGCAAAGAGTTAAAGAGTACCTAATTAGCGATAACAGCAAAAATAAAACTTTTATCTTCGAATAAGGGCCGAGAGATAATAATCGGCTGCGTCACTATAGAAAAAATTCAAACACGACAGCAAACTGCGACAAGGCGGAGGGTAAGGGTGACTTACGGACTTCCGCGGTTCTCCGGCCAACGATTTCACCCTCGACACATCGATGCACAGCGCGGACACGTCGGTCTCTGCAAGCATAAGGAAAAGGATTGCAATGTACACCCCTAATAAACACCCCTTCGAGTGCTCTGTCATCCGGAGGACGCGAAGCGTCCAAGATCGCGCGGATAAATGCATCGGATGTGCAAAACGTCTTGCTAGGGAACGAGACGGCGACGACGATGCGTGTCGCATTTATCGCTGGCACGCGCTACTCCCGCGTGGAAGATCGATGAAAACTATGAAAAGACGCGCGCGGGAGGGTGGACAGCACTGCGACGTCGCATCCCCCGGAGATTCGCTCGCTTAATTTTCGTCTCCCTCGTCCGTTTTCTTCGCCGTAGATCCGCGCTCGAACGTGGACCAGCGTTCTCGATCGCCAAGGATAAGGGTTTGAGTGGGGGGTGAGCTTACCTATCGTCATGCCGCGCGACACGTGTCGCGGACGCTGCAGCGCGGTGATGACCGCAGTGGACAGAGACGTCCCGACGTCCCGACGGCCGCCGTCGCACTGTCGCAGCGTACGTCAGATCAGGTTAGGGTTGGCAGCGCCGTGCGCCGTATCGTTCAACCCTTCCGTTCGTTAGGGGTGGTAATCGCACGGTCCGATCCTATATATTCAAAATCGTTCCACGTCCGATTTTAACTTTGGATCCTTGTGGGTAGTTTTAAGTCGATGGAACGATCGTACAGCGTCACGAGATCGTACTTTGAAACGATTTTGAAGATTGGATTACGAGGTAACTTCGATCAAACTCCGTTTAACTCAGTTGGTCGTTTAAATTATCAATATTGTGTACTATTAACATAGATAGAATTATTAACTTTTTGTTTAACCAGGGCGCCTGATTTTTTTTATGTTTTTATATCACCCGGGGTGATTTTTTTATACCCTGATTAAAATAAGTCATTGTTATTAATTACATATTTTTGATTTTCTTATAATTTATTAATATTTAAGCATAATATGTGTTATATAGATTTACTCAACATTTTTTTTCTGAAAAAAGTAAGGAGAGACCAAAAAATATTTAAAAACCGAAAGAAGCACATTAAAATTACTCTGAGAGAGAGACGTGAGAGATTTATTCTTTCAACACTGGGGTGTAAAAATCACTCCAGGCGCCCGTTTTTGGGTTAACATGCAGAAATAAATACCGCTCAAAACCTGATCCTCACAGCCGTGTTATGTGCTAATACTTAAAATAAGATAGGTGTGTATTTATAATACGCATCGAAGAGAAAGAAAAAGGATGATGAAAAAAAAATATGAAGTACTCGTTACGAGGAACGAACCCTAGTCCGCCGCTTTGATTCTCGCGCAAATTTCGAATCCCGGTCAGGAGATTAACTTCGCTAGGATACATCCCCAGACGTGAATGTGTCCGTTCCGTCTTCTCCTTTTCTTCCGCGAGTCCTCGAGCGAGAGACGAGGCGACGTGCAATGTGCAAAGTCGAGCGATATAAAGGGTGTCCGGAGTCGAAAGCTCGAGTTTCTTTCTCAGGCCATTATTCCTCGCGTCTATTCGACGCGAAATTTATGAAAGGGGAAGAATAATCGAGAAGCACTTTACCCTTTGTGAAATCTGAATTTCGAAAAAGTATTCTTTAAACGTCATTCTCTCTGAAAGAAATCTCTGAAGCACTCTTCTAAATAAATTTATCTTTTTTCCCTTTTTCTCGGCAGCGCTTTCCACATCTCCCCCCTCGCAGTTTCCTGCATTTTTTCTTTGAAATTCTAATCACGTGTCTGCTCGCAATGTAAACGCAAACAGCGCGATTGACAAAAAATTTATTTATATATACGAAAGATGCAGCTGAAAAGAAATATATTTAATCTGTTTTAAGATCAATCTTATTTTCCCGGATACCCTGTACGTCACACTTTTACGTTTTCACGCGGCTACGTGAGCGTGTATCGTTGGCGTGTTCCAACAAAGCGTGACTTGCGAGTCTATGGAATTCTTGTCGATTCATAATTAACGCTCAACTGCGAGTAAATGCGACATTATGAAACACAAGGCGAAGTTGTTCAGTTACATCGCCGTGATTGCATCTTAATTAATTACACACCTCCTGAACTCTTTGCACGTCTCTCCTTCGAGACTTTTAGAATCTGAAAACGTGGATTTGTCCCTGCAATGACAAAAGATGGACCTATATATGTCCAAGATTTATATTTTCTTCTTCTTTAAGTGAATGTTTACCTTTGCTTCTTCTTTGCTTCTTCTTCTTCTTCTTCTTTAGGTAAATTTTCAACTAGCGGGATTGCAGTCCCACGTTATTTAATGTCTACGTTTTGACTACAGTCTCTGCCTAGCTGCATCTTAATTTCATCTCTCGTATCTTTTTCTCTTACAGTTTACTTTTGCCTCTCATCTCTTTCTCTCTTATAGTTAAACTTTTTTTCTCGTTTCTTTCCGCCGCCAGGCCCGGCAGACAAATACTTATCCTGAGAAATTATGGAGAGACTCCGATGAAGAAGGAAAAGAAGAGGAAGGAATGTGGCGACTCTGCTTCGAAGAAGGAGGTAAAACAATATTTAATAATGACTAATACAGCGGAGTTCGCTCTTTGGGTCACCTATTTACATCCGCCTCTTCTCGCTGTCATACGAAAGCTTCGTCTAGACCGAGAAACATTGTCGTCGACACGCGGATGTCGCCTACATTCCTAAGTTGCTTGCAATATTTGTCGACAACAATGTGTGTGACAGTATTCGACAAATGTATCCTACAATTTCTTGGATTCAAAATTGAATTTTGTCGAATGCACTGTCGCGGCAACACGTGTTTTCGACAACGTTCCGTTCGGTCTGGATTGGTCTGGACGAGGCTGAAGAAACCGGAGAGCTGGGTACGGTAAGGAGAGCTGCGCTCGGTTTTCGCGTCGAAAATTCGCGGTGCGAAAATAGAACGTCCTCGCACGTGGCGCGCGAGACACGCGATTGTGACGCGCGTTCGCGGCCACGAGTTTGCGTTTGCGCTGCATATCACATTGATATGCGCGAGCGTGACAAGCGTAGCGTACTCTCACATGATGCGCTAAGGTTCAAAGAATACAACATATGTAGTGTCGATCCTTAAACAAGCCGACGTAAAAATAGCAACGGAGCTCGACAAAACGCATGTGCTTATTACCCGTAGCCAATGATATTAATGTCTTCCTTCCTTCTTTTTAAGTAAAGCTGTCCATCGGAGTTGATTCTTGCGGCGTAATTAATTATTCAAATTCCGACTACTGCATCGTCGCAAACATAGTTCGTTCTAACAATAAGTAGAAACTAAATAGAATCTGGTTTCGATCCAAGAGACAATCTTATAATAATTTTAGTATATATATAAAATACAAGAATTGTTAATATTGTATTCCTATTATCGGTTTAGAACACACGGTATATATTTTATGCAATTTGTAACAGTCTCAGAATGTATTTCCAAGGGATTTTTTGAATTCTGGTTCTCCACGCGATTCCGTTCAGTTCCTTGCCGCATTTTCTTATTTTCAACGTCGGGACATACCTTGATTCTCGTCCGTTGTGTCTTTCATTGTCCGGCGCGCGAGCAAAGTTCGCTGCAGTCGCGAAGAGAGTCTTTTAAGAGCACACAACCGCCGTCGACGTGGACTGCGGTCCGACTAACCGCGACCGCGGTTCTTTCGGCCACCGTTACCGCTAATACCGCTGTCACGGTCGCCAGCTGCATACACTGGCTGACGATAGCGAACGGACAGCCAATACCGCTATCCCGTTTGGTTTAAGCAACGTGCGAAGGCAACGTGCATAGAACTGGCATAGAAATAGGCGCACGTGTATAGAAACAGGGGACTCGCCCCAAGAAATCTAAATGTATCATTCATGTCAGAATTAGAGCCTTAATGGGATTTTAATTGAGATAACATACACAAAAATATCGATCAACATGTATCTAAAGCTTCTTAAACGAATTATCGAATATTTATAAACGACAGCGATATTTTTTATTGAGGAAATATCGATACCGAGTTAGAATCTTAAGTGGGAGGAATTTATTAATTAAAATTATTATGCAAAACAGAATGCGAGGGTAACGTTATATTTTGCTGTCAATTGTAAAATCGCATACAGGAATTCAAGATGTCGCAATAGGAGGCGCAAATAAATTCGTTTACCTCGTCAGTTAAGTCGCAGTCACTAAAAATTATATGCTATATTTGATGCAACGCTCGCGTATATCGTGATGCGAGAATGTGTTGTAAACGCTCTTACCCGCCTCGTAATTTATTGCGTGTCAGGCTCTGTTTTCACAGCTACTTAACGATAATTGTCCGCACGTGTTAATATAAAATTTACCTTCTCGCTCGAGGACTCGCGGAAAGCGATTAATTGCAATCGAAGCGATAGATTTTTTTCTTTTCTTTTATTTCTATACGGATAAAATATTCCGCGCATTTCTGAACGCAATCTTAGAATTAGAATGTGAAAAACAGATTTCATCGGGAACTCATTAAGATAATTTACGAGGCGATCGAGATCTATCGTAGATCTGTCTTGATCGAGTCTTCGTGGAAAATATTCGCCGTAGAAAGAGTCAGTTGTGCGAAAATGTGACATTATAATTAGAAATGACATCTTGCAATTTCCTTTGACTTTATCGTTTAATACGGCATATTGATAAATACTACGCGACGCAGCATATTCATTTTTTTTACGATAATCGATAATTTGACGCAATTCTATGGCAAACTTGAAGCATGAATTTTTCGTGCTTTTTCGTTCGACTTGTTCCACTTCACGATCTCGGATTATAACCGGTTTATGCAGCTATTCCGGAGCTTCTCTCCGTTTCTTTTTTAAGGGAGCACACCTACCTGGAAGCGTTAAGAAAACATGTATTTCTGGGATTATTTTATGGAAAAAATTGCAAACTTTATTCGATGAATATTTTCTTATTTTAAAAAATACATTTTTTTTAAGAAATAGTAAGAATTGTTTGACTACAAAATAATAAAGAATATAAAAGATATATGTAGTCAATCTTCCGTTTTTTAGAAGCGTTTTGCGGTGACCACTGCTGTTGACTACATCTTTTATATTCTTCATTAAATTTTGATAAAAAAAATTCTTACTATTTCTTAAAAAATGTATTTTTTTTAAATAAGAAAACATTTATCAAAGAAAATTTACAATTTCTTCTAAAAACATCTCAGAAATGCATGTTTTCTTAACACTTCCAGGTAAGGGCGTGCCCCCTTAATCACTTATCTTATGATTACGGCGAATATTATTTATAAGTCTCGGACATTCGCAAGAACCAATTCGACCAGTATACAATCGTATTCATGTATGATTTGTTGATTGAGTGACATGTTTATAAACAGCGGTCACTTGTAATTTGTTTCCTTTAGTTTCTTTATTAATCCTCGTTATATTCCGCAGGAAATCACTTCGTCAGTCGTATTCTTGATAAATGCACTATCGTGGCAGGGCGCGATATAATCGTAATTACAAAACACTTATGCTAAAACGAGAATTCTAATCTTCGCAAGTGACGTGAAAATACATACGTCAGAACGAAACGATCTTCGAAATTATGAACATCTCGCGTGACCTTTCTCTTTCGTTTTTTCCTCTCTGCTCCTCCACAAAGCCACAGTATAAGTGACAAAGCTCTCATTCACGTCATCCGGAAGAGTTTCACAATATATTGTCGCGTTATTAACACTAGAACAACCAAACTCCGTCAAAGTGACAGATTTCAAATTTCTTATTTTAAATTATCGAAATTATTAAGGTGCTTTTGTTGGAATTTATGTTGACTTTTGTTGAGATAAAAAGATCCCGAGTAGAAATTGTATCAGGCATGCCTGATGTCAGACGAGGTTCGAATGAGGTCCTCATTCGGACCTCGTCTGAACCTCGTCTGACATCAGGCTGCCTGATAAAATTTCTACTCGGGATGTTGATATATGCCAATTTTTTCCCCATCAATCACTCTAATTTCGAATTTCTACATAGGATATCTACATATATCAAAATAACGCTGATTGTTCTAGTGTTGAGGCACTCGTACGCCTTATAACATAACGCATTAATATAATACGTAATATCTTATCTACTGCGAGAGATTTTTGCGCGACTCGCGGGGGAATCTTATATAATCGCTTGAAAATTTCCACGTTAATCCAGCGAGCAGCTGAACTAATTCGTTTGCTTTATCCATGTAATGATGGAATATATGTAGAATGGAGTCTAACATCGTAGATATTACCTGCATTGCGATAATAGAGTCTCTTCGCATGAAAGTAAGAACTGGATCGTCGATAAGGTGAGAGGACCCCATTCATTGCATTCGTATATTATTTTTACAAAAAGTGTTTGTCGCAAATGCGACTTTTCTGTTCGTATTGAGCAATTTACCTGATTTAACGATATATTTAATATTAACCCTTTATTCGGCAGAAGAATCAGAGATGTGCTCAGGCGCAAATGTAAAAATAGCTGACTCTTATATGTCGCGTTTCGAACTGAGAAAAGAAGTCGTATATTCGGTGAGAACAAGCATTGATAAGACTTCAATCGCGATAACAAATACGTGATAAGAAATGATACTCGACGTTGCCGAATAAAGAGCGTTCGCGAGCGATAAAAAGTCCCTCGAGGCACGCGTTATCGCCCTTTTACGTTATCGCGATTTCCGCGGCTCAAGTACAGTCCGTCGCGTTACCCTGATCTCTTCGGAGTCCGCGATTCAGGGCTGTCAAGAGTGGATACTTTCCGCATCCGCACAGGCCCTTGAAGTCGTCCAGGTCCATGGACCAGATCATTCCGCCGCCAAGATTCAGCTTCCTTATTAACTCGGCCTGACAGCGGGACAGATGATTTAATAAACGAGATAAGTTGATAGAAATAAATAAGTGAGCGTATTTAAGCAAATGAATACAGCGTTATCGAGCGCTTCGAGATTGCAAAACACTGCACTGGATTCTTACTTGATGACCGTTACGAGTATACAATCGCGTCTATTTAATGAATCACGTGTTTGCATGAGCCGCTCGTGAAACGGATGATGCATCGTAAACATATATATCTGAAGATGTAACACGTGAACCTCATGCTATGTCGCACATACCTTTCTCGTTACGTCGGATACGTCGTCGTAGCTGACCCACTGATCGTGTTTCGACGCGTACGGACCCACGCGACCCTTCGGATCCTTCGTCACGGACCAGCCGTCGTTCTTCACATTATCGCATATCTGCGTAACGTCATCAAAGAGTGAAAGATCTAACAGTGTCCTAATATTGTCGTGATTCAATTTATACAGCGTTGCTCTGACTCTTACCTCGTGATAAGCTAGGAAACCGGCTGATTTCGTGAACTTGCCGGGTTCTCCGGGTCCAGCGGCCTTCGCGTGGAAGCCCGGCTGCGAAGGCCCGACCTGATTCTGCGAGTTTTCGGACAAGGTGAAGCTCGAGCCGTAGGCGGGTATACCTAGGACGATCATCTCGGCTGGCACGCCCTTATTGATCCAGTACGTCACGGAGAAGTTCGCGTTCAGGAACGGGCTGATGTCGTCGGGGTGACGATAGAGCGGCGCGACGTGGCCGGTTTCACTTCCCCAGCCAGTGTGATAGTCGTACGCCACTACGGCGATCCAATCCACGTGCCGCGCTAATAGCGGGATGCGGGTGTAGCCCCGGTCGACGACGATCTTGCTCGCCGAGACCGCGATGGATAACAGGAGTCCTCGAGATGTGAACGCCTCGCTGAGATCTTCGAGAAGTCCTATGAAGTTTTCGCTGTCCTGCTGAGGACCGCGGCTACAATCGCCCCTGTCCGAGATATTTGGTTTTTAATTAATTTCTATAATTAGCGTCCCTAGCCTAGTACTTGGGATCTACTGATAAACAGCAAATTTTACTAAAGAAGAACTACATGTGTATTTGAAAAATATTTTCTTCTTGCTAAACTTTTCCTCTAAATCGAAACTAAAATGTCTTCTTTGAATGTTCCGAAGTATCTTTAATATTTCATGTTGAAAGAATTGTTATAATTACACTGAGAAGAAGAGAGAAGATATTTCGGTTTACCTGCCAGCATACCGGAAACTCCCAATCAAGATCCAGACCATCGAATCCGTACTGCTCGATGATTCTTATGACATATCCGACAAAATTTCTTCTATTCGACCGCGGGCTGCCGGCCAATCTGCTGTACTTGTCGTCCTTTGAGTCGTTCCATCCACCTAGACCGAGCAACACCTTAACGCCGTTTCTTCTTCTAACTTCCGCCGCTTTGTTGAGAAAACTTCTATAGACGTCGACTGAGTCATCGATGTTTAAGAGAAATGTCTCCGCGTCTAGCGTAGCGAAGGCATATACGATGTGGGTGCAAAGCTGCCCGTCGATGTCTTCGGGGGTGAAGCTGCCGAAGCTTGCCCGCCTCCAAGCCCAATTCGTATAGTAACAAATCACCTTTTTTTCTTTTATATTCTTTGCGAGTCTAAATCTCGGCGATAGGCTGCTCTAAGAAAGCGACAGAATAAATCTCGCGGTTTTTTTTAAAAGCACTTTACATTTGTATTAAAATGATCAAAGTCTATTCATCGCGATACGTACTTGACGTTGAGTAGTATTGCACTTGGTGTTCTCCGGCCAGTCGCATCGGTTTTCGTTCCAGTAGAGTCCAGGTGGACAGGACTGTTCCGAGATCTTGCCGAAGTTGCACAGATAATACTTGGTGCAGTCGTTTTTGTGCGGTATGAATAAATGTCCTCCGCAATCTTCCGCGGGTAGTGGACTGGCTTCGATCTCGATGGTATCGTCAATATCTGATTCAGTCGTCGTTGTTGTCGGGGTTGTTGCTGGTGGGATGTATATTGGTCTTGATGATGTAGTGGATTCGTATATTGGACGTTCTGTGGTAGTTGTGGATTCGATGTCGGTTTGGCTGACGTCGATTACAACCGCTCCTGTACCTAATAATCATAAGAAGTAGTATTAAAATGTTATAAAAAAATCATACGTAAAAAATACTATTTCAATATAATCAATAGTTATACTTTTTTTATATAATAGACTCCAAACTTTATATTTTTCTATATATTGTATATGTCGTTGAGATATTTTTCTATTTTGAAAATGATATTAACAGATTTACCTTCTGTAATGGGACACAGCGGGCCCTTCGGATAATTCCTCAAAACTCGATTCATTGTTCTCAATAGCGGACTAGGCTCGCAGCCGCATCTGTTTTTGAAGTCGTCCAGATCTAAGGCCCAAACCATACCACCGCCGAGACCAAGTTTCTTGATCAGTTCTGCCTTCAGTTTGATTTGTTGAGCGTCGTCGAAGCTCACCCACTGATCACCTTTGTATGCGTAAGGTCCGATTCTTCTCTCTTTATCCTGAACAACTGTCCATCCCTTCTTTAACGTTCTTTCACATATCTGTCATAAAAGCAAAAGAATAAATATTTATTTACTCCTAGAACAAATATTATATATCTATATCTTTTAGGATATTAAAAATTAGTAAATTTTTATTTGCAGCTATTAGTTAATGCAGAATTAATATTTTCTTATATGCATTTTATTAGAAACTTATTTGATGATTTTTTTAAATATTTATTTAGACTTTTATTTTTTAATATTTCTTTTTTGGACATGAATTTACCTCGTAATATGACAAGAAGCCTCTTGCTCTGGTCGCCTCTCCAGCCTCGCCGCCGCCATAGGTTGGCGCGTTTAATCCGTGTACATTTCTCTCCGCAAGTGAAAATGATTGGCCGTACAATGGGGCGCCCATGACCAACTTTTTCGGATTTGCACCTTTCTCTATCCAATAATGGATCGAAAAGTTCTAGTGACAAAGAACTAAGTATTTTTAAAATTTCCGATATTATTAGTATAATTCCCATGCTAAATAATTCTCGAAGTAAAGCTTACGGCATTAAATGTCGGTTCCCAGTCATTTGGTAAAGAATACAGCGGTGCTACGTGGCCAGTCTTTTTATCCCATTGACCATGGAAGTCGTACGTCATCACGGATATCCAGTCCAGGTATTTGGCCAGGATGGGAACGTCGTATCCCGCGTCGATCACCCTCTTGCTTGGCGATACGGCCGCGGAGAGAAGTAATCCTCGAGGCTTGAACTCGTTGCTCAGTTCCTTCACCAGTTCAGCGAAGCTTTGCTTGTCAGACTCCGGGCCCTTGTTGCAGTCCACTTGCCAGCATACCGGATATTCCCAATCGAGATCGAGACCCTCGAAACCATACTTCTCGATGAAGACGAGAACTTGCGTGATAAATCTTCGCCTAGCCGACGGCGAGTTTACCAGTCTACTGTATTTGTCGCCGGCCGAATCGTTCCAGCCTCCCAGTGCCATCAGCACCTTCAGACCCTTTGCCTTGAACGCCGCCACCCTTTCGTAAAACTTGTTGTCTATATCGGCCCAGGGATCGTGGGATTTCATCATTAAGCTGCTACCGTCAAGCACGGAGAATCCGTAAAGCACATGGGTACAGAGATCGGAATCTATATCTTCTGGTACGAATCTGCCACCCTCTTGCCGATACCAGGCCCAGTTAGTGAAATAGCAGATGACTTTGAACTCGCCGGAACTGTCGTGTAAAACGCGATCCACTGTCGTAGTCGTCTGTATCGCTTGCGTGGGCTTGACGGTCCACGTCGTCATCGTTGGCGGGGGTGGCTTCGATTCTACGGGCTTCAGAGGCCTGTCGTGCTCCTTCGGCGGTTCCGCCAGCACCCGCTGAATCGTGTGCATCAGTGGATGTGGTCCGTTGTCGCATCGTCCGCGGAAATCGTCCAAATCCAGAGCCCATACCATACCACCGCCCAAACCCATATCGCGCACGAACTGCGCCTTCCGCCTGATCATCTCCGAGTCGTCAAAACTAACCCATTGGCTGCCCTTGTAAGCGTACGGACCCATTCTGCCCTCCGGATCCTGCACAACCGTCCATCCACGATTGCGTACTCGATCGCAGATTTCGTAGTAAGACAGAAAACCGGCAGCTCGGGTGAACTCTCCGGCGTTCCCGGCGCTGGCCGGAGAATTCAGACCAGTTCCAGCTCTGGGATCGTGGATTGAGAAGGACTGTCCGTACAACGGCATCCCCATGACAATGCTCCTGGGTGGCGCACCCTTCGAGATCCAATAGTTGATCGAATAGTTAGCGTTGAAGTAGTAGAACTCATCGTCCGGATGATAATATAAAGGCGCAACATGACCGGTACGTTTGTCCCATTGTCCATGATAGTCGTACGCCATGACGGCGATCCAGTCCAAATACTTGGCCAACGCCGGGACGTCGTAGCCCTTGTCAATCACCTTCTTGCTCGGCGAGACCGCTGCCGAGAGAAGCAATCCTTTTGGCTTGAATTCAGCGCTTAATTCCCGCAATATAGCTGCAAAGCTCTCTTTATCCGAATCTGGACCCTTGTTGCAATTTACCTGTTGCCAAAATTTGAAAAGAATTGTTAATAACTGAAAATAATTATAAATAATTTGCAGATTATATACAAAAAGTACGAAAAACAGAACTTCAAATAAAGATATAAAATACTATCTAAATTTTATATTTAAATCTTAAAATATTATTCAAAATATTTCCAGAGAGACGAGAGAGATACAATAAAGAAAAAAAAAACACGAAAAAAAGGACGATGATGAATAAAAACTCGAACGCTTGTATTAATATTATTAAATAAAAAAAAATTGCGCTCACCTGCCAGCAAACAGGATACTCCCAATCCAAGTCCAATCCGTCAAAGCCGTATTTTTCGATAAACTGAATGGCATGATTGATGAATTTCTTCCTAGCGGATGGATTATTCACCAATCGGCTGTACTTGTCGCCGGCGGAGTCGTTCCATCCGCCCAGCGCGAGGAGCACCTTAAGACCCCGCTTTTTATACGCTACCACCCGCTCGTAAAAACGATTGTCATAGTCCGCCCAGGAGTCGTGCGCCTTAATCACCAGCTCGGAATAATCTAGCACTGCGAAGCCGTACACGATATGCGTGCATAGAGTGTGATCGATGTGTTCCGGCAAGTAACGGCCGATTCCACGACGGTACCAGGCCCAATTTGTGAAGTAGCACACAACCTTGTAGTAGCCGGATAACGGGGATACCTTGTCGGGGTCTATAATCGCCGGGGGCAAAGTCGACGTAGGTCGACTCGTGGTTGACGTGGTCGATGCCTTTTCCGTAGTAAATACCGGTGCCTTTTCCGTAGTAAATGCCGGGTGAGTGATCGGTTTCTGTGAGATTGATGGCCGAGAGGATGCCGTCGTTGTTGCCGACTGCGTGGTAAATTCCTTGTCGCCATCGTCCGTGCACTTCGCCCGAGACGGCCAATCGCAGATACGAGTCTCGCTGTTGAAGTGCAAGCCCGGCGCGCAGCTGAACACTTCCTGGCGGCCCCAAAGGCACGCCTGGTAGCTCGTGCAGTCGCCCGGTACGCCGCTGTAGCTGCCGGGGATGCATGCCTGAAGTAATCGCGATAATGATACCTGATATCAATATCAATTATCGAACTGTCATGCGATAAACGGATGAATTAAAATGATGAATATTGCCGGATATATCACGGAGAAGATATGATGCATCAGACTAAAAACGTTTACGTTAATAATCGCATATATTAACGTGCGAGTGATTACTGGCGTTCAACACTATTGTACGTCTATTTATTTAATTTATGTATATATTTATATTACTTACGGGTGGGACGGTGTCTTTTTCCATGAGCAGGGCATTCTTATGGGGTTTATCGGCGCATGGATTCTTAAAGGCCCAGTCGCACATGTTCTTCTCGGTATTCCAATTTAGGCCTGGACCGCACTGCTGCGAGACGAGATCACCGTTCACGCAGACGAGAAAGCTCGTGCATGAATCCGGATAGGGATAATATTGTCCATGTTCGCATGGTGTTTGCGGTTTTTGCGTCGATCCCATAATAACGATAGGTTTCGACGTAGTGAGTTTCGTGGTCGCCATCGTCGTCGTCGTCGTCGTTGTTGTCGTCCTCGTTGTCGTTGGCCTGGTAACTTTGGCGGTTGTAGTGGACGGTCTCTTCGTTGAGCTCCATGAAGGACTGCTTGTCGTCGAGGTCGAACCTGAAAAAGAGACAAAAGTTCATAAAACGCACGTTGTATTTTGTAAAAATCAAGCGTTAAGATAAATTAAATTGACACCTCGGTAAGAGATTTTATACGTTCCTTGCGCGACGCAGTTTAGAAGAAGAAGACTTAGTATCATATAGAGATGCTGAAATAGTAAGACCATGGTTTTCGCAGACGCAACGTGAGAGAACGACGCGCAAACAAGTCAGCGTTGCTTGTACCCTTGCCAATGCAAGCGATCTTCTTCGCTTTGCAACGGACAGCAAAGGGGGAGGATGCAAGAATGCTCCTTGGCCGGAGGCGACAGTATTTAAATGGAGAAGATATGCGATACGCGACAATATTTGCATACGCACGACGACTCGCAAACAGGTTTGCGTTCACATTTATCCACGTGCTCGCTTATCGAAATAATTTTTATAGTTTATTAAAGAGTCAATGTCATTTCGATGATAATTTTCCCGTTAATGTTAACGGGTTAATGCCATCAACTCCACAAAGATGTAAAGATTCATATTTTGCCATCGATCGTCGCGTGCGATCTCGTATCAAATGGCCAATCTGCGCGCCGATTATTACTCGTTGTTGCCTCGTCCGATCGTTTCGAGTCATGTAATCACTGTTTCTTTGGCAAATAGAAGGAGAAAAAGACAGAGAGAGAGAGAGAGAAAAAAAGACAGGCTGATCAACAATTAATGTATCCGGTTGATAAGAATAGGTAGTCTTACCAGTTTCTGCTTGACATTTTGCCGCAGATGGCCAATCGCACAGTTGTCGTTTCCCGTCCCAGTGTAATCCTGGCGCGCACTGTTCGCGCTTCAACTCACCACGGACACATCTGTAATAATGTCCGCAGTTCGCGGGATCGCTATAATACTCGCCGCTGGTGCAGCTCGTTCCCGGCGTGGCGTTAATCGGTTTCCGCGTCGTGGTAACTGTCGGCCGCGTAGTCGGTGCACTGTTAAGAATAATTTTTTCAATAGTGAAGGAAGAATTAATAAAAGTTTAAGCTAATTAGATATAACTAAATAAGATGACTATATATTTGCATACAGTAATATATTAAAGATTTTGGTTCATTTCTCGGACTCTCCCGGTTTAACAAAGAAAAGATTGAAAGATAGAGCAATCGTGATTTGTT
This sequence comes from Temnothorax nylanderi, assembly GCF_030848795.1. Lineage (NCBI taxonomy): Eukaryota > Metazoa > Arthropoda > Insecta > Hymenoptera > Formicidae > Temnothorax > Temnothorax nylanderi. Next base: position 118,665 of record NW_027249119.1, read on the forward strand.
TTTAAGATTTTTATTTACCTCGATGTAGTCGTGCTGCTAGGCGCTATACTCGGTTTTTGAGTCCCGTTAGGCTTTGTTACGTTCTCCGGTATTTTGCTGGGCTTCTGGCTGGTCCAGGTCCACGTGGGCCATGTGGTCCTGGTTGTTTGCTGGGTCGTGGTGCTGGGTCTGCTCGGTCTCTCTGTCCACGTGGGCCACGTGGTAGCTTTAGTGGACGTTGTCATTGGCGTGGTAGGGTGTGGATTGCCCTCCGCGGCGTCGCTGTGAGTAGTTAGGGTCGGTGCTTGGGGTGTCACCGGCTGCGGTGGACGTTGGCAATTATCCGAGATGGACGCCGACAAGCGACCTATCAATCGGAATAATTATATCAAAACTATTCGAGGTAATATCAAATATAATCTTAAGAAAATAACAATATGTGTAATAATGAACATGTTATAGCGAATAATAATAATAACTTAAAATAATATATAGACAGTATTAACATAATACTAACAAAAATAATATAACACGCACCTAGCGCACGATTTATGGTTTTCAGCAGAGGATACGACTCCAAGCAGCAGAGATTCTGAAAATCGTCTAGATCAACGGTCCACATTGTGGCACCTCCATAGCCATTTCCCATGATGTATTTGCCTTTAGCATAAACACTCTCTCGATCTTCGAAACCTATCCATTGATCCTCGAAGTGAGCGCTCGGTCCTGAAATTTTATAGATTTAATGCAGAATGTATAAATATGTATATTTTTCCAATGTAATATAATATCTCTGAGATACGTCGTGCATAGTAACTTACCAACTCCTACTTTCCAATTGCGCCGCTTGATCCTCTCGCAAATCTCATAATACGCCAACATTCCAGGCTGCTTGGTGAACTCTCCTGGCTTACCGGGACCGGTCGTGGGGTCACCCAGATCGGCTTGGCTCGCCGTCGAAAGTCGGTAGGACTGCCCGTATAGCGGAATACCGACTAGAAGCTTGGATTTCTCAGCACCGAGACCGACGAGATAGTTCATAGTAAAGTTCTGTAATATTTCCGAACGTGTTATGTCACGCGATTTGCGGCTTTCGCGCGATTCAAACTTACGACGTTGTAATAGGGTTTGCTGTCGCCTGGTGACCCGAACAAGGGCGCTATGTGTGCCAGCTTGGATTCCCACGATCCATGATAGTCGTACGTCATTACCGACATGAAGTCGACGGCCTGCGAGATCTCGCGTACCTCGTACGCCTTGTCGATGACCTCTTTGTATCCCGACAGAGCAACGGCCAGTAGAAGAGGCGGCTCCTGCTTGTTGAACTCCTCCCTCAGCTCTTGCACCAGCTTAGTGAAGTTTGGCTTGTCGGAATCTGGGCCCTTCTTGCAGTCGCTCTGCCAGCACTTAGGATAGCTCCACTCGAGCGATAGACCATCGAAATTGTGCATCTTCAGAAAGTTCACCGTGGCGACGACAAATTTACGACGGGCGACGCCGCTGCTGATCAATCGAGAGTACTTATCGCCGGAACTGTCGGTCCAACCGCCTAGAGCCAGTAGTATTCTCGACCCTTTGATGGAGGTCACTCGCTGGTACAGATCTGGAACGAGTTATTCAGATTCAGAGAATCATTCGGTCGAATCTCTTAAAGATTCAGAGTAACATGAAAAGTGAGCCCACAGCTTGCAAAATCTACTTTATGACGTTATTGTATCCAAAAGTGGAAGCTTGTAAATTGCAAACTTATTATTAATCCAGTCCCGCTCCGAATCCTTCAAATATCTCGGCAATCGAAATTAGAATGAATTAGATTGTCATGCTCACTATTTTCGATGTCGGCCCAAGGATCAAACGGCTGAACCAACAGCGTCTCGGGGTTCAATCCGGCAAAGGCGTAGACAATGTCGGTACAGAGACCCGAGTCCAGATGTTCCGGCACGAATTTGCCGTCTCCTTTGCGATACAGCGCCCAGGATGTCATGTAACACGCTACTCGCGGACCGGTCTGCTGCAACTTCTTTTTCGGCGACGTTGTCGATGTACCTTGACCGACAATTTTATCGAAAACATTAAGCTTGCAGATCTGTGGGGACCCCGCTAGGGTGGCCGCCACGCAGCGTCCCTTTATCGGGTCAAAGAACCGATTATGCCCGCAATGACCATGATGCAGCACTCCTAAAGAAAAAAAAACGCATTAATGAAAAAATGCATGAATTCCGTGATCACTGAATGGCGTATAAATTCGACTTTTACGATTTTTGATTAATTTGATGCCATAAGCATTACCTTTGACGCAGGAATAAAACGCGGAACAATTTTCCGTGTCCCTGGTGAGACCATCCTTCGGACATTTCTTGGCCGGAGCATCCTCGTAATGTCCCAAGGATCGTACTGCGGCGTTTAACATCGGCCAAGGATTTCCGCAGATACCCTACGGAATTTAAATTGCAACATTTATATGTATATTAAATATGATACGTTAAAATAACGTGGATGAAAGAAAATAACACCTGTTTTATTGCTGTTTAATGATAAAAACACGTATAACAGAGAGAGATAAGATTGAAATCGTTCTTTTATAAATTTACTAATTTTGATATAAATTTCTTCTTTTATCATGGTACCGAAATTTATGAAAATTTTAACGACACCTAATGAGACTCCAAAAATAAATTAATTACCTGAAAATCATCTAAATCCAGCGACCATAACGAAACCCCGCCGAGTCCCATCGCCCGGACAAACGCCGTTTTAATTTTAACCGATACAGGGTCGTCGTAGCCGATCCACTGATCGCCGCGCTTCACATACGGTCCTTCCTCATCTCTGCCAGAGATCCACAAACCTGTTTCCAATTTCTCACACACCTACAAAGAACGATTGTCCCTTAATTAATTCACACGAACATTCTAGGTTCTAAAAGTTAATATGGAACTCACCTCATAATAAGCTAATTTTCCGTCTCGCCATTCAGTGTAAGCACCCTTTTTGCCAGGTTTCTGAATAGGCGCGCCGACATCGGTGAGATTATCGAACTTGAGAGTGTATCCCTGACCAAAGACTGGAATAGCAAGAAGGATCTTCGACCGTTGCTCGGCGCCGACTTGCTCGACCCATTTGCTCGCGTTTTGCACGATAAAACTCAAGGGTCCCGGATGGAGGACGGGGTGATCCGTTCTCTCGCAAGAGGGACAAACCAGAACGTCCCGCCAACTTTTTAGGATTATCAGATCAACGATCGATACGAGTTCTGGATCCACGGGTTCCTCCGGTTTCAACGCCACCGCGAGAGTGTATCCTTTTCTGGCTAATGGGGCGCCGATTAGCTTCAGCATAATCTTGAATTGTGGCCAGTCCTGGGCGGCGGTTGGCCAATCGAGTTCGATACCGTCGAAGCGGTATTCCTCGAGGAATTTGAGAATAGATTCCCGCAACGGGAAGTTAGCCGAGAGATTGGCATTTCGTTGAATAACTAGGCTGTGATGTGGACTCGGATGGATGGATATTAGCACGCGCAGCGCTGGATCCTTCAAGCGAAGTCCCGTGGCAGCGTTGTATCCGCCTAGCAGAATAATAGAAGTTGATATTGATTCTTAAATAATCTATTATCTCTAAAATATTTTGTATCTCTATTAAATAATATTTTTGTATATTTTTATTTGATAATTTTGACGAAAACTATACGCGGTACCTTTAATTCGGTCATACTCTGGATTGTTGGGTACGACGGAGTTTTTTCTATCTATAACAGATAATAAAATAATAAAATTAACAATTTAAATATAAAAATAACTTATATAACTATGAATATTATTTACCGATGGTAGCTGTGGAGTATATCAGATGGGTGCACTTGTAATCTGGCACATTTTGCGGATATAAAGAGAACGGTTCTGCTCTATGAACGGCTTCAGAGTTGAAGCGGCAGACAATTTTGGGCTCGATGATCTGCTGCGTCCTTCGCAAGGTCGGCGGTGCTACAGGTTCGATCCAGATTGACTCGTGATCCGGACCGACACCGAAAAAAGGCGCTTCGCGATGCTCCACTGCATCTCTCAAGGGCAATCTGGTCTCGCTATGAATATGAGCAATTATATACTTGTACTATTACATATATTAAATCTAATATTAAGTCTATAAACTTTACAAGCACAATGCAACATATATATTACATCTATATACATATATTATTAAGTCTATATACAATATGTTAAGTCTAACCTATATTATTAAGTGCTACTTTTATTAAATCGTGAAAAATAAAAGAGCGATTAAACAATATTTGCATTGAAAATAAAAATAAAATTATAAACAGCACACTTTAATTAAGGCCCGGGCACACAGAAAAACTTAAGCAGTAAGGAAATCAACAGTTTGGATTCGCTACCGCTTACGTTATGTCTTAAGTTCCTGACTGTGATTGGCTGATTTGCTTACTGCTTAAACTTTTCTATGTCCCCGGGCCTTTATAAAGAATATAAAGCTTCAATTCTCAATCAGAAATTTTTCAATTTTTGAACATACCGCATCTCTTAATAAAAATCTGGAAAAAAAACTCAAATAGATCAAGAAAATAATTTCAACAAATTTAAATGTAGATATTATTGAAAAATAATTTTCAAGATTTATTTAAAATTATTTGGAAGAAGGAAATATATTATTATCTTGTAATCAAAGATTGGTACTGGAGGGAATATATCAAAAAGAAAATACCGCAATCTCACGGATTTCCTTACGCAAGAGCTAAAAGACTAATATGTAAATCGCGACTGTGATTTTTTTACGAAAAGGAGTGTGAACGTCGGAGCATCAGAGAGCTTTAGCCGTTTAAATGCATTGTGAATAGTCACCTCTCGAAGTCGTTTCGGAATGTTGGATTCAATTTAGCGTCCAGCACGTTGTCCGGCAACGATTCGACCGCGTCGCGCAAGGGATACCTATGCGAGCCGAACTCATCGTAATCTAAATCATTTGACAGGCGACCGGAGGTCGGCGAGCTTTCGACGGCGTCCCTCCGGAACGAGGGATGGAGCCCGTGCTGTTGCCGATGGTGGTCCGACGGTGGCGGGGGAGGCAGGATCTCTCGGACCGGTACTCGATTCGAGGGAACGGCCGACGATAAACTAACCAGCCAAGTCAAGATAATCCAAGCCGCCATAGCTCGCTGAAATGACAAATCGCATTGACAGTTTTTTTTCACGTCCCTTCGAGAACCTGCTTGTGGAGAGAGCATCCTTTCTGCGTTGCTCGAATTAAAATGCGCTGTTTTTACGCGGTTTCTAAAGGCCGTAGCCGGTTTACCGGAGTGCTGAGACTGCCGAGTATACTACTCGGCTAGAACGTAGGAGGCTGCGGTACACTTCGACGTCGGAATGCATTTCAAGCTGGAGTACGCATTGGTTTGTTTACCTGCGCCTTCAAGATATCCCGATCTCTCGTTCGTTCCAAGACAAGCACGAAAAATCGTGACACGAAAAAGAGTCGGCCTTGAAGGCGCAAAGACTCTTGTCCGCTCGTATCGTCTTTTTGTTTTTCTCGCGCGCGTGCCTTATTTATTGTTCGATTTCCAGTTCTAGGCCCGTCAATAGCCGGTAATTACTTATGTGGCACGCAACGAATTTAATAACGAGACTACCGACCCGATTTAGAATATTTATGAGGCACAGAATGAATGTTAACTTCTACCTGTACTTTCTTCAGAATAAATATATTTTAAGTATGTTCATATATTTATAGGATGTCGTCGGCGTCGTCGTGTTATATGAAAAAAATTATCGCAAAACAGCCGAAAAATGTAAGCAAATAGCTGAGCGTCACAGATTAAAATCGGTGATTCATATGTAATCCCGTTAAAACAGCTTATGGATGTACCCCGTAATAAAAAAGATTTGTTAGCTTAACGGCACAATATCGCTTAGAGTTATAGCCACACGGTGTGCATAAAATCCTGTTAACAATTTTTAATTTAAAAAACGTTTTTTAAATGTTATCTTGACAATACGGCATACTATTAACTATCGTTCAGCATATATTCATATTCATTAGTCGTATGTTTAGAACAAGATAATTTTTATCGATATATTTTACTATCTGGAGAAACGGCTTTTCCGAAAATTTTTACTTTTGGCGCTTTCAGCATCTGCCAGTATGCAGGTACTCTATTGTGACTTTAAGAAACGAAATTGGAGAATTTACATCATCTAAGTTATCCGAGAACAAAAACTCGATGGCACTCGTGTCGTCTATTAAAAATGCGGATCTCGTCGGAGGAAGAGACGATATGAATGATGAGGTATCGCGCGAGGTTTCATTGCACTTTTGCAAACAGCTGCCGACGCGAATTCTTTCTGTCCGTCATTAATCCTTTAGACACAAACGTCTTAAAAAAATGATCAAATAAGCACGATGGAAACGTTAATAAATTTTCTTTTAAAGTATTATCTCTCACTGAAAATGCAACGAAGCGTTAAAATAAACTTTTTATACTTTTGTTATAAATACAAAGTGGCATCGCGGTTAATTTACAGATTCTTGCTAAAAAAAATTAGATTGTTAATAGAAATAATACGTTAAATTTACTGCTATTTTCCTCGTGTGCATTCAGTTAATGAGGATACGATTGCTTCATTGAAGCATGTAAATGACTCATCCAGTGATTAGCGACTTCGCTGTTATATCGAACGCATTCCTTGCAACCATCTCTTTTCCTCTTGGAGGTCAAAACAATTTATTTCGTGTAATCTTAACGTAGCGTAAAGAAATTTTGATTTTTGAAGTAAATAAAGATAAAATTTAATTTAGATTTTGCAGCTGACGACGAATATCCATCACGTCATTAAAAGTGTCAATGTGAATTCTTCAAACGAAATCTTCAACGAAGATATTATAAGAGTCTGATATCGCAAAATGTAACATATTTCACAATGTCTTATGACCTCTTACACCATCCGGATCGCAGTTTCCAGTCTCGAGTTCGGAAAACCGGGAAATTTTTTCGCGCGATCGACGTACGTTATTAAACGGACCTTCCTGATTCCTCTTCCGCGGCACCGATGCTTATAAACTGTCACTGACAGGACTCGATGAAGCACTTGTCTGAGGTGGCGCGCGATCTGACCATGCGGGAGCGGGGTCCCGCCGGGGGTCTCCTCGAGAGGTGCGCGTGATGAATTTTAAAAGACACCACCGAGAGCGGCGGGGAGGGCCAACAATCTGGTATTCCGGGCGCGCGAGGACGTCCATATATACCTACTCCTCCATCCAAGAGGGCCCCGCCATCCTGCCTGCTAAAGCCCCCGCTCTGCGGCGACCTTGACCACGAGAAGAGCATGACTTCTCGTCCGCGCGTAAACGCCCCGGGTTCCGCGCGAAATCTCATTAGATTTAGATCGCTACTTCCCCTCAGAAAGGTTCGCCAATGACCGAGCGATGAACGCCAGGCGTGTATGCGAAGACTCTAGTCGAAGAAGTCTGAGTGCTATCCTGATATAATTAAATTGCCACCGTTTCTAAACCATTCTATTAGCACTTCTATTATCGGCGAACACGAAGGAAACTCCCTTTCGTTTGTGGCTGATGCTGTCGCGAATAATCTCTGAATAAACTGCAATGCACGATAAGTACTGCTTCAAATGAGTATGCATTTCTTCTCTGTACGCGTTCGTTCCAATAGTTGACGTTGCTCGTATAAGGGTTAAGTTATTGTTTTCTTTTCTTTTAAAGGGAAGTCTTTCTTTCAGTTATTTTATAGCTCGAAAATTACAGACATTCCCGCCAAGTAAGAATCGCTTTCAGACTGGTCAAGAAATCTTTAGAAAAACAACCGGTTCTTTTAAGATCCTATGTATGCGATTCCTTAACTTCACGACGAGACCTTCAAACTTCGCTCGCGGTTATTAACGGGTCATACGGCGGTTATTGTATTGGAACAAATATAGAACGGAGAGACGGAACATTATAGGTGTATGTGTATACATTAGAAAGGGTTCTCGCCATTAGATAACGGTGTCGCGAATTTTTAATCATTTGGGCGAGAAGTCGTCGTCATTATGTAGTTTCTTGCGACATCTTAACGGTACATTTTTTAAAAATACAGTGATTAGTTTTGCAACTACATGTTTTAACTACAATCAAAACTACAGATAAAAATAAAGGCTTATTCGTTAAAAATTCGCACCATCGTGCCGGAAACGGCACGAAATTTAACACCAGATGACGGAAGCTGACGACGAGAGAAGCTGCAACGGAGAAGAAATGTTGGAAACAGAGAATCAGTGTCCTTGGTGGTCGACGTTGATGCCGAACCCCCGCCGAAACGGATCATCAGCCGTCGCATACCACAAGAAATATGTTATTGTTCCTCAACTGTGTACTTAGCGAATATCGTCATGAGGCGGTTTACCAAGCGATCCATTAGTCAGCGATATCTTCTGATCTTCAAGTAGCAATTTGCCCCCGCGAACGGCGGTTCGGGGAGTTCAAGGGATTCAGGATGAGCGATATGAATTATACCACCGGGGAAGACGTCTCGCGCTGCTCAATTTCATACTTCACAGCTGGGTATAGGAAAGTCGGGGAGTCCGACGTTTGCGATAATGGCACGGGTCTTGGACGTCTTCCAAAAATAAGGCACCCTACCTGAGGGAGTGGCAGCGATTCGCCTTGAACTTACGGGTTTGGTCGAGTTATCGACTTGTTTTTTTCCTTGCCTGGAAAGTTTAAAAGTGCGCCGCGAGTGAAAGGGATAGAATTTGTCTTAGAATAGCTACGGGCCCCGCAGGATCGTTATCTACCTACGTATAGTACGTATCCTCATCCTGGCGCGTCCTCGTCCTTGCGCGTTCTTATCGTGTTACGCTTTCTGGTACGCGGCGCGTCTTACACTGTAATTCGCGAAAAATATGAAGCATTTGTTAGCTTCTAATTAGGCGAGTTCAATGCGCGCTGCATAATTGGTTGCATACTGAACCCTTGATCTTGAAAATCAAGCGACTACATATGAGAGAGCGAGAGTTCGGCGCGCAATTAATTATGCACTATCCGTTGAATCACAATCCATTGAATCCGTTAGATCGTAATTTATTGGATCCAATCTGCCGCAATGTTTTGGATCGAACCTGCTAGCATACCGCTGATCTTGCTTACAGGGGAGAATTTGGCAGGTAGGTATCTATCTTTCAGTGGTATCGGGTACCGGTGCAGGCGCGAGTTATTTTTCTTCTTTCATGGCACTGGAGATCTCTAAATACGTGCGCGGAGGCGAACGCCCGGTGACCGACACGGTAAAGAGAAACGTTTGTCAGGAGAACAAAGATCCCGGGGGTCCGGGGAGTTGGACGGGTATTCAAATTCGAGCGTATAGCGGTCCCCGGCCGGTTAATTGCATTACCTGTGCGCCTCTGTATAGGTGTGCTTGAACGCACGCACGACGTTCGATTCGACGCCCGAGCCCGCCTCGAGCATTATTAGCAGGCCGGATTATTAAAGGTGTGAGGACGCGCGGCGCTTAAACGTTGCGTCGAGTTCAATGCCATCTCTAGCGACAGACGAAGAGACGAAGAAAAAGGCGAAGGGAGAGCGAGAGAGAAGGAGTTAATACCGTAGAAATATAAATTTTATGTCTCACAGGCCCCCACGCGAGAAAAGAAAATAAAAAATGAAATATATGAATCCATAATGGTCGATCGTTAATGGGCGAGCAAGATGAAGTATCATCGATGCGGAGTCGACTTAGTCGGGACTCAAACGACCTCCTCTTTTTCATCCCGTTCTCTCTTTCTCTTTCTCTCTCTTCCTAATTCAAATGTCCATAATTATACTGTCGTAAAGTACTAAAGTAATTGCTGTATCATATCACGAGTAGTGTACCTCACGATTAAGGGCTGCGCCGATAAATCAACGGCGGATTGCCTACCAATTGGCGGTCCAAACGATCGCTCGGTTCCCGTAGGAGCCCTTCCTTCGAGAGAAAAAAAAAGAAGATGATAAAAAGCGTTTTATGAATTCATAGCTGTTTATTTCTTCGGAGTGAACGCTCGCATAACTATCGATTAACATCAAGGCGAAATAACTTCTTTCGCACACGTACGCATCGCTCATACTCTTTATAAATGGAGAAGCTCACGGATAAGTTCACAGATCTTTTTTTTTTTTTTTTCGGAAGAAAGAATAGGACGAAACCGAGAGTTGCGCAGTTGCTGAAAGTGTCGTTATTTATCGCCGCAGGTTCGTGGACCAATAACGCGTTATTTCATAATAATCGGCCCATCAGCCATTAGTGCATCTCGCGGCAGAGGCGCAAGCACGGCTATCTCGATGGCTTTTTCGCGATAGATAAATCGCTACACAGGAACGCTATTAACACTCGCGGCGAACAAATTGATCCTCTCGCGGCGATAGAATGACTATCTCCATCTCTCTTTCGCTACTTGAGAACACCGCGACAGGGATCCGTAAGTATATACGTCATATTTCGCGCACACATCTGCGAGAGACGTCTCTCTGACACGCGTTAAAGTCACGAAACGGCTTCTGTGGAGGCGAATGTGAGTCAAACGGGTTTCCGAAGACGAAGACGAGGAGCGTGACCGTGGCGGGTGCGAAACGTCGCGTAAATCAAACGTCGTGTGAAAGAACGAAGATGTATTACGAAACAGATGACGATTTGGCGATAATTGGACAATCCGTGCTACTAAAATCACAAGTAAACCGAATTAGTGGCGCGACGCGCGTCTCCCTGGCAAACATTGCGAAATCTCGGAGTCAACTTTCGACGATTCCACAAATAATAATAATAATAGTAATAATCTTGTCGAGAGTGCGACAGATAAATAAATTAAAGAAAATTAAAGAAAAATTAGCCGCGTTTGGCACAAAAGATTTCTCTGTGAGAACGAATGCGAACGAACGAAATTGCAAAAAATCAACAAGACGAGGCGATTTTGAAATCGGGGAGGCGACCGGAAAAGAACTTTTTTTTTCTTTTTACGCGCGCCTTACGCTCGTTGATCTCGTTGTTTCCAATCTCATCGAACTCTTACCGATCATCGTTTCAACTTGGCGCGGATCGCGAATGGTCGCTCAGACATCCAGGCTCTCCATTATGGAGAAAATGTCACGGAGGCGTCGAAAGTGGCTAATCCGTTCGCCGTTGATCGACACGCCTTCGCCGTGAGTCTTCGAAGGGTCTTAACGTAGAATCAAGGCCACGCCACCGGTCCCAGGCCGCTTTTACGGCCGCTGGTTGAGTGACCTTTCTGCGCCCATCCCAGGGAACAGTCGAAGATTTCGACGCTGCTGCTGGTCCGTCCTTCTTCCTCCTCGCTTTGCTCTCTTTTCTATTTTGTCTCTCCCTCGCGAGTTTCTTGCAAGACGAAAAAGAAAACGAACGACAGGGTGTATCGATTCATTTTGAAGGTAGTGGCAATCATAAAGAGATTGTAGTCGAATCAAAGGAGAAAGTTATTAATAGACTAAGGGAAATGATTGCTATTGCAACCCTATAATAGAAATATTACTATTACTATTAATTATTATGCTATTGCTATTAATGTTACTATTAATTTGTACTATTTTTGTAGCAAAGAAATAGGCGAAATAATGAGACTGCGTTTGATAGACCATGTAATTAATATTTTGCTTGAGATAAGATCTGCAAGATCGTCAGTGAAAATATCGTCAGTCGTTCATTGCGATCCATTTTCCACATGAGATTGGCCAAGTAGTTATCTATAATGAATACTAAGGCATTTATGATGCTCAGGTCAGGTATTTATGCGACGCGTTGCTCCGGAGGAGCGCTCGGTATCACTTCTCGCGCCGTACTCCCATTGTGTACGCCCGACGAGCGTTTGTCCCGAGATAATTATGCCATTTATCTCTCCTTTTGTCTCCTCCCCATCTTCCCCGAAGAATGACAATGTCGCGATTCACCATTCGTCGTGCACGCGACGTATCGTTCGGCGAATGAGTAATGCGGGCGAGCCGGCTGATTTATATCTTCTCGAGTATATCGAAAGGACGGGAGCCGTCGCCGCCGCCGCTGCCAGCCTTCGCGAGGTCGGGTTTCCTCGTGCGGATAAGCGTTCCCCGAGATTAAATACGACACTGACCCTGACGAGACTCGCATTCGCGAGCGACCGCAACGAGACGAGTGCTCGTAATGCTCGTCGTGGGCTCTTCCTATAATGATAGCTCTTGTCGCCGACGGGCGCTTCGGGCACGCGCGCCGCGAGATCGCGGGCCTTGATAAGAGAAGAAGTTTCTGCGGAGAAGATTAAAAGACCGTACTCCCGACTGTCGGCGAGGGCGACGGGGCGTCTTTCGGCGGCTCTCGCTCTCGATGCAAAAATGTCGCTCTGCAATTAATATTAAAATGAGAATGAAAGACGTAATTCGCGGATCCTCCGCATCGTGTAGTCTTTAAAAGGACGTCGCGCGAATTCCGCGACATTATATGAAAAGGTCAATAATAAAATGTTTTTCAGGAGTGAGAGGAGTTCCGGCACCCGACAGGAATTCGGCGGGATCGGCGCCGATCGAGCTTCTATTATGTTTTCGACTCCGATTTAAATTCCTCCCCTCAGGATCGCATTTCCATTTCCAATTTCAATCCTTCTCTCGGATATATTTTATTGATCCGTGAGCTTTATCGAGACGCAATTTTATTACGTATACCGATCAGCCGCGAGTAATCAAACGCAGGATTGCACGCTTCGATAAGATTTCTTTTACATAACTTAATAAAGGAGACGAAACATAATTTCCACGATGATTTCGTCGGAGGAGGACACCTGTCGTTCGCAGAGTCGGCCTACGCCCTTACGATCTGTCTGTCAGGAACAGATCTCGCGACGATAGTAGATGCTCGGTATAAAAGAAACAGCGCTTTCGGATCCACGTCGTATTCGTGCGGTACATTGAACTGCATTGAACGGCGTCCGCTGCTACTTCGCAGTCTGCTGCAAATTGGCGACTTACGACTATTGCGAGTAATTATCACGTTTATTCAAATTACTTAATTTAAATAAAATTTTCGTATAATACAATTTTTTTTAAATTAATATTAATATTTATTTTATCAAATTGAATTAATATTAAGTTTTATTAAATTAATATTCAATTATTATATTCAATATGTAATTTAATAATTGACAAGTCTTTTTCTACACGTGTTTACCTTTTCTTATCTTGTCTCAAGAACGGAGCAGCATCCGTCAATGGCTAATTACGCGAAGCTCGCAGTCGTTATTGCCGTTATCGTCGGCGTCGTTTGCGGAGAGGAGTTCAGCGAGCTCGAGGATGTCGACAGGAATATTCTCGGGTTGAATCTTCCGTACGGTAGAGGATTGGTAAGTGTATATACCCATCAATCCAAGTGGCAATTAAGAGACGCGTAAAACTTTGCTAATAACGTCGCATTTATCATATTTCGAAATTATATCGAGCGCTTCGGCAAGATGAGATACGAGGATTAATTTACACGTCAATTCGGACTCGGAATTCTACTTAAGCGGTCGACACAGTTTGGAAAAGGAAATAGCGATGTTGTAACATAATACTATTAAATAGATTCATTAGGCAAATATTTATGTACATAAGAAATGTTGTACACATTTCTTATTTTATTATTTTTATTATTTGTTTCTTTCATAGGATAGCGAATTGCAGCTGGCCAGATTGATACTGGTGGCTCCACGTCCCTCTCATCCGAAGCGTAACTCCGAGCTTATAAACTCGCTGTTGGGCCTACCAAAAAATATGCACAATGCGGGGAAATGAAAGTGACATCGCTTGGTTGTACAAGATATTCAAAGATACATATTACATATACAAGAATATACACCTCATAGTTTATCCGTCAAATATATATTAGAACAGAGCATTTGGAAAATCAAATGAAAAATGTCAGCGCTGTTGCCAGAAACATGGACCCCGTGTACAAAATAAATCGATACTAATAAATGTAGAAACTCATATACATATATTTCTTTCTATTTTATTGCATCTTTCTATTACATAATTCCTTGTACTATTTTTTTTGCTCTCACGTTCTCTTTATAATTCATGATTGTAAAGTGCGGACTAATATAAATTACGAACATTAATCACGTAAATGTTGTTTTGATTTTTATAACAGATATTTCTATTATTCCATACTAGGATAGTATTATTCTATCGTATTATTCCAACGGAGTTGAAAGGCAACTCAAAGTTGGCAGATCTTAGGTTTAATACCTCGACCTTCATTTTATAAGAGGTCGATTAATTTCAAAAGGAGATAAGAGGATTTGAAGGATTTAAATTGTAACCCATTCCAGAAATTGATACATAAATAGGTAGATATATTATTTTATACTATTAAATCATATGCGACAAGAGCAATCGCAAACATCTTCATTTTATAAAAACGAGACACTGTAATTCAATTATATATATGAATATTCTTCCTGTTCTTTTTTTCTTTTATAACAGAAGTAGAATACGTACATATAATGCGGATTATATATTTCTTCATACATACATATATAAAGAAACGTAGTATATTTTGTATAAATCTATTCGGATAAAAATTCTTTGTTATAATTCAGAGTATAAAATTTTTTCAACTAGAATTTCAAGTGAAAGCCACCGCCAACCGGCGGCGCCCTGCCACCCTCCATCATGCCCATGTGGAAACCGGAGTTGCTCAAATCGGCGTCGTCACCGTCGCCCAATTGCTTATATTCTCTGCCGCCGCTCGGTGGTTTCGGGGACGCGTTCGTAATTCTAATTCCTTGCTCCGACTTGGCGGGCCACGTGGGAAACATTTGTGGGTCGATTGGCAAAGGCGCTTCAGTAAAATAGCCATGATTACTGGCGTCTTCGGCGGTTATACGTTGGCGAGGATCATACGTTAGAAATCTGAAAACGGAACAATTACGCTTGTAATAAAACTTATTTAAATATTAGACGCTTGCATATATCGCTCTCTATGTGGAATAACTTACTTGTTCAGCAACTCGATACCTAAATCGGATAACGATAAACTAAATCTTTGTCTGAGATTATTTACAGGGTAATGCGCGAACGGAATCTTTTGTACTATGGGTAATTTAGCATATCCTGGCCAGATTCTTTCACTCGGTGTACCCAGCTCCTTAAATATTTTATTCAATTGATCTATATCCGACTTTCCTGGGAACAATGGTTCCATTCTTAAAAGCTCAGCGAAAATGCACCTAAGAAAGAATCATAAATATCATATATAGTCTATATTTATATATACATACATGCTAAAATTATATTTATATTTAATACTATAATCCATAATCAAGTCAGCCATAGTCAAGTTAATATCGCCGATTAAAAACAATCATAATAATAAATGATACTAGGCCAAAAACGAGCAACGCATGGATGTCACAAATTAAAAATAGTTTAACCCGTAGGGGTCACACCTCCTAAAAATAACGTAGTGGTCACACTGGGTCCAATGGACCCCACGCAGAAAAACAGTTGCCATTTGCGTTCTTTTTGATGTATCGACTTAAACCTTGAACTGGAATTTAGTTTAAGACTTCCTCTTTATAATCCAATAATTCTTTTCTCCTTTTTAAAATTTTTTTATGTTGAAAAAACGCGAGAAAAAACAGCACAGTTTGAAATTGTCAATTTTCATGAAACTTGTAAAATCAAATAGGTCAGTTTTGAACGTGTAAAATAAAGTGAAAAAACTGTCTCTTCGAAAGTACGTAGACGCAAAGTTAGCCTGGGGTCCACTGGACCCAGTGTGTCCACTACGGGTTAATCTCTCAATACATAATAGCGTAGATATATCCTTATCTACGCTATTATATATTGAGAGATTAAACTATTTGTGACATCTATGCGTTGCTTGTTTTTAGCCCAGTATAATTTATTATTGTTTTAAGCATACGAGCTAGATTCCATTGATATAGAAACAATTATATTAAATGATACTGAAAAAATCACACTTACCCTACGGACCACATATCTATAGGTGTACTATATATTCCTGCATATTCTTTGTCACACAGCAATAATTCAGGAGCTCTATACCAAAGCGTTACGACGATAGGCGTGTATTGCCTCAAGGGAGAGCCATATTCACGAGCTAAGCCAAAATCGCCGACTTTCAAAATGCCCCTGTGACTTAACAGCAAATTGGACGTCTTTAGATCGCGATGCAATATCCAATTATCGTGTAGATGCGCGACCGCGCGTAACAATTGTTGCATAAGACATTTAACTTCTCCTACAATAGAAGGAAATACCAATTTTTTCTTACATTCGCATATTCTGTTATAAATTTAGAAATTGGGTGCAACAGCAGCGTAAAGTTCAATATATGTGATCCATAAAACAATACAATTATTTTATATTTAATCCTTAATGACATCTTAGATTACTTGTATATAATTGTTATTTTTAAATTGTATCAAAATTGTTTTTTTATTTTTTGACTTGTGCTGTTATTACACTATTACGCCCAACTCTTCGATCAGTTTTCTACCTTGTGTAATACAATACACTCACCGGGTATAAAAACTTGTTTCTTCTGTTTCATGGTTTCTATTAGGGATTTCAGATCGTGCTCTACGTAATCCATGACAATAAATATCTTATCCATGTTGCTGCCAACGACTATCTCACGCACGGTAACAATATTGGGATGCTGCGCTTTCAATAATGTATTGATCTCTCTCAGACTCGTAATCGGAAACCCTTCCTTCTCCTTTTCCATTTTCAGTCGTTTCAACGCGACTATCTCATCTGTGCGTTTGTCGCGTGCTCTGTACACGACTCCATATGTACCTTCTTCGATTCGATTTAGACATTGAAATTCTTCGACGCTTCTACAACCTAAAGAGCAGAAAATTTACAATATATGTAAATATAAACAAAAAATAATGAATCATAGAGCGTCTAAAAATTAATGATAAAATAAAGGCAAAAATAAAAAAAAAACAGTTTGAAGGAATAAAAGCAAATTTGAATTAATCAAGTTGAAGATTATTTACGATAAAAATTTAAGCCTGAGACTAACCTGAGAGTAACCTGTGACTAACTCGTGTATTTGGGATGCTTTTATTCCTTCAATTTTATTTTTAAACTTCTTTTACATTTATTTGTATAGCATTTCTCGCTGTACCTTGAATAGCCGGTAGATATGGCGGTAACTCTGGTTCCTTCTCTTTCTTTTCCTCCTCTTCTATGTTTTTCGGAGCATTGTTGGACTCGACATGTCCCGGAGAGTCTCCATCCGAATGATCGGATTTGGCTAATCGATCGACGGACAATGGACTTGGATTGTTGTATTCTGAGCCATCATTGGAATCGCCCCCAGAACCTTTATTCGATTCGTTAGATTCATCGTCGTCGTCGCTGCTCGATTCCGAAGAGTCGGACGAATGTCGCTCCGAGGACCTCTCGTGCGGACTTCTCTCACCCTCGGACGAGTGTCTAGACTCGGCTGATTTCGATCGCGCGCCCTCGGAACGAGCAGGACTGACGCTTTCATCCGACAGCTCTACAATCGAAGGATCCGGATTGTTATCCGGACTCATAGGCCGTTTCTCGCCTCTCTTCATTCTTCTCGCTTCCAACTCCATTCTAGATACCTCTTTGCGCCTGGCCATTTCTCTGTCGGCTTCCAACAGCCTTTCTTTCCTAAGTTCCTGTTCCGTCATCTCCTTTGGATCTTTAATCTGCATAGAGATGTCATTTTGCACATCCATCTCGTTAATATCATCGGTTACGATCTCCATCGCTTCCCGCAGCTGTTTGTCCCTGTGCTCCTTCTCGCGCTCCATCTTCTCTTGGTCTCTCTCGCGAGCTCTATCGTGCTTGTGAGATCTCTTGCGACGTTTCTCGGATCGTTCCATCAGCTCGCTCTCCGAGAACTGGTCGTCCATGATCACGCGTACGTGCCTCTGATCCTCCATGCGAATCTCGCGACGTTCTCTACCGTCGTCCACGGTACGCATTTCACGACGTTCCCGCAGGTCGTCCATCCGTACTTCTCGCCGATCGCGCGACTCGCGTATCTCTCGCAGATCCTCCAATCGCACCTCGTGTCGAGACGACTCGATTTTATAATTACGAGTATCACGCGGATCCTCCCGTCTCTCCCTTCTCTTGTCCAACAATCTAGAACATAAATATTTTCATGTAATTAGATTTTTAAAAGAAACGATAAATACAAATAATATTAATATTTCTATATTTTGTCAGATAGACAGACAGCGAAAAATTCCAAGGTACGAAATACAATATACCTTTCCCTCAAATCTTCTAGGACGCGGTCTCCTGTACTTCTTTCCTTGCGATCGTGCCTGGAAGATTCTCTGTCTCTGGAATGGCTCTCCATCCTGTCTAGTCGCTCCATTCTCTCGCGATTCCTCTTGGAGCTTTCCAAACGCTCGGGTCTTTCCAGAGGTTCTTCCACATGTCTACGATGCCTGTGCTTGTCCCTATGTCTGTCTTCGCGTTCGTGCTGACGCGACTTCCGCTCTTTCTCATCCCTACGATTTCTCCTGTCGCTGTGCTTCTCCCTTCGATGGGACGAGCTAGACTTATGATGGCGTACAACTGCCTGCGGTGGTTTGATATCTAAGGAGTCGGCCGTGTCGCCACCCTCTTCCTCTGAAAAGCTGGAATAGGTAATTAGGTTGAATCAATGACATTACTTATTCTTTCGTGAGATTCGTGAAGCGAATGTTTGAGATATAAACTCATAAATATTTGTACCATCAATAATATTATCACTTTTCGTTTCAGTAGTTTACGAATATTTATGAATACATTCAGAATAAAAATTAAGAAGTGATGCGCCAATTAACGTTATAAATTTTTTAACGAATAAAACAAATACATGTGCCATTGACGGGACCGGAGTAAGGATGATATTCCTATGTACTTAGGAATAAATAAAAAGGAAAATAACTCGAGGAATCGAAGTGCTGCGTACAAACGTGCGTTGTCTCGCGGAGATTTTGAATACCTAAAAATTCTGGGCAGCATCGCTCGTCATTATGCTTCGTGCGATATGTTTTCACTTATTCGCAAAAAGGGACGGACTGACTTGCCGAATGCTGAGTGTCAAATTGCCAATTGGTGTTAAAGAGATCAATGGAAAAAACCTTTGGACGCAAAGTCCGCCATTCGCGAGCGTATCGAACACCGCCACTGCGGTCAACTGCGGTGCTATCAAGCAGTACCAACAAACCCCAAATGCAAAAAGACAAAAATTTGTCGCGCAAGCGCGCACATGCGCTTTCAAATGTCATTTTAGGCTAACCTAGACGACTCTCACGTAGCTCGGACGAGGAGCAACGGATTAACGCGGGGATCAAAAGTACGCGTTGTAGGCGTAATCCAGTGATCGTTCTTGGCTCGTAGCCCGTCCCGTCTTTTAGACCTAATCTTAATCAAATTGCGACGATAATTAAGAGAAAGACGATATAGCGATAAACAATACCTGTAATCAGCCATATCCTTCGATGGACTCTTCTTAATTTCTCCGTCTTCACTCTGATTATCGATATCCATATCTGACATATCCGTGGACATATTCACGCGAATAGCTAACGCGATTTTTAACCTAACTCATTGGGATGTCGCTCGTTGCGTTCGAATGCGTTCCCATTTTCGGTGAATTGTGGCTCGCAGAAGATGACAAAACAATCAGCGTGACGTTTGATTACAGATTTTAGATTGTAAATATAAAAAAAAGATGTAATAAAACGTGTTTTTCACGCTACCACTCGCGAATTATCTCACAATACGCCTACTTCACCGTTCACCATTGTAGCTTTTTTTCAATGGGTTTTGGAACGCAACGCGTCAGGAGCCGGAAACGCCTTTTTCTGAAGTTTCGGAACACGGAGAAATTAAAGGGCCTCCTTTCGATGAAGTTTGGGACGCCAGGAGAAATTGTACAATAATTTTCGGAACGCCCGCCCGACAGGATAATTTAAAGGTCAATCCAGATGATCTATAAACACATTTTTCTTCGCACGTCGAGAAAGCTGACAGGTTAGGTTATGTATTTTACATGTAAAATACATTGCATTATATATTTTATGCTGATAAAAATGCAGATAATATTGGAATAAATGTTAATTTATAACTATTTATACACTATGCTAGAACCAGGAAATGATGTGGTAGTATAAGGTTGAAAGACCAAACATACATTATACGGAATAATATATGCGTCTGCTATGAGATATGAGATCTCATCTCTGCCAGCAGTGAATAATTGGTTTAGAAAAGTGTATATATATATATGGTATTTATTTAGAATACGGGCCTGAACGCAAATATAGATAAAATTATGTTCAATCGACGCGTTTTTGCACGAAATGAAAGAATCTGGCAAATAAACGCGGCGGTCTGCCTAGCTGTGTGAAGTTGGCCCCCCCCCCCCCACTACTGAAAACCCAATAATAACTATTACCATTCGTTTGGTGGTCGTTTGGTGGTGTTTGGTAGTCCATTCCCGATGATTGGTCAAAACTGTAACTAATAATGCGAAAAAAAGACATATGCGCGTGAAGTTAGCCCCCCTTCTCGTAAAACTCGGCTTTCCAGACTGCGTATATCGTTATAATTGTAAGCATTCGTTTGGTGGTCGCGTGCTGACGTTTGGTAGTCCATTCCCGATGATTGGTAGTAAAAACTGTAACTAATATAATGCGAAAAAAAGACATATGCGCGTGAAGTTAGCCCCCCTTCTCGTAAAACTCGGCTTTCCAGACTGCGTATATCGTTATAATTGTAAGCATTCGTTTGGTGGTCGCGTGCTGACGTTTGGTAGTCCATTCCCGTTGATTGTTAATCAAAACTGTAATCGATAATACAAAAAAAAGACATACGCGCGTGAAAATAGCCCCCTCTCTTGTAAAACTCGGCTTTCCAGACTGCGTATATCGTTATAATTGTAAGCATTCGTTTGGTGGTCGCGTGCTGACGTTTGATAGTTTATTCCCATTTATTGTTAGCTAAAACTGTAATTAATAATACAAAAAAAAGACATACGCGCCTGAAGTTAGACCCTCTTTTTATAAAATTTGGCTTTCCAGACTGCATATATTATCAAACCGAACATTTACTTTACCAATAAATAATTAATCTGCATATATTATTATAACTATAAGAATTCGTTTGGTGCATTTAGTAATTAAAAATATAATTGTTAAAGAAGACAATAAAATATATATGTGTGTAACCATGCGTTTTATAGAAATATTCTTGTACGATTGCATGTTTAATTATAATCATTAATATTTATTTCACGAGTATTTTATGATTATATATTTTTTGTAATTATTAAATGTGCATAGTCGTAAAAATTACAAAACATAATTAGTCGTTATTTTAATTACGCTCTACAATTCTAAAAATTAAAAGATTATATATTACTTGACATTTCGAAAAATAACTATGAAATATGACTACAAGAAAAATTAAAAAAACTTTTTATATTATTTTATTGTATCGATTTATTATAGAAAAAGATTGAAAAAATGTTTTGATGTTAGAAGTGGATTACACCAATTTGATCCATATGTATTTAATTATTAATTATTAATTATTGAAAATTAACTACCAAACATCATAAAATGCTTGTTAAATAAATATTAATGATTATAATTAAACATGCAATCGTACAAGAATATTTCTATGAAACGCATAGTTACACACATATATATTTTATTGTCTTCTTTAACAATTATATTTTTAATTACTAAATGCATCAAACGAATTCTTATAGTTATAATAATATATGCAGGTTAATTATTTATTGGTAAAGTAAATGTTACTTGTTTGGTTTGATAATATATGCAGTCTGGAAAGCCAAATAAAAAAAAGGCGGGTCTAACTTTACGCGCGTATGTCTTTTTTTGTATTATTAATTACAGTTTTAGCTAACAATAAATAGGAATAGACTACCAAACGTCAGCACGCGACCACCAAACGAATGCTTACAATTATAACGATATACGCAGTCTGGAAAGCCGAGTTTTACAAGAAAGGGGGCTATTTTCACGCACGTATGTCTTTTTTTCGTATTATTGATTACAGTTTTGATTAACAATCAACGGGAATGGACTACCAAACGTCAGCACACGACCACCAAACGAATGCTTAGGCCAGGTCTACAATGGGTGTCGTAACTGTCGTAAGTCGTTAGTCGTAAGAAATTGACCAATCACAATCGAATTTGAAGAGAATAATCAACTAATGATTGGTCAATTTCTTACGACTCACGACTTACGACAGTTACGACATCCATTGTAGACCGGGCCTTATAATGATATACGCAGTCCGGAAAGCCGAGTTTTACAAGAGGGAGGGGGGGGGGCTAACTTCACGCGCATATGTCTTTTTTTCGCATTATTAGTTACAGTTTTGACTACCAATCATCGGGAATGGACTACCAAACGTCAGCACGCGACCACCAAACGAATGCTTACAGTTATAACGATATACGCAGTCTGGAAAGCCGAGTTTTACAAGAGGGGGGGGGGGGGCTAACTTCACGCGCATATGTCTTTTTTTCGCATTATTAGTTACAGTTTTGACTACCAATCATCGGGAATGGACTACCAAACACCACCAAACGACCACCAAACAAATGGTAATAGTTATTATTGGATTTTCAGTAGTGGGGGGCCAACTTCACACAGCTGGTCTGCCTCGCGAAGCGAGATATTAATCGTTAAAGTTGACGACTATTCGGGTTAGAAAATCTGACATATCGACGAAAGCAGCGATACGAGCATGCGCTTTGGCCACTTGCGCATGCGCTGTGGCCACAATCACGTAATTTTAAAGAAATGAAGCGCGCCAATAGGTCTGTTCTTTACAACTGAACTGGCTGCACTAGTTCAGAGTTCATCCTTTTCCTTCCAATGTGGTGTAAAAAAGATAAACTCTGAACTAGTGCAGCCAGATAAGCTGCAAAGAACAGACCTAATGTATCCTATTACGTACTCGTAGCTGTCAAAGACAAACATTATTTAACATGTTGTTGTTTGATTTTATCCAACTAATGGCAAAAAAACCATGCTTAACGAAAATCACAACTTCTATAAAGCAGGGCACACACACGTGTATGTGCCCTGCTTTAACGAAAATCACAACTTCTATAAAGCAGGGCATACACACGTGTGTGTGCCCTGCTTTAACGAAAATCACAACTTCTATAAAGCAGGGCATACACACGTGGTGTGCCCTGCTTTAACGAAAATCATAACTTCTATAATCAGGGCACACACACGTGTATGTGCCCTGCTTTAACGAAAATCACAACTTCTATAAAGCAGGGTATACACACGTGTGTGTGCCCTGCTTTATAGAAGTTGTGATTTAAAAGTATTTAACCGTTTAAAGCGCGTCACTAACCTATATAGGTTAGTGGCGCGCTTTACATAACATGTTAAATAATTTCACAGCGCATGCGCAAGTGGCCAAAGCGCATGCTCGTATCGCTGCATTTCGTCGATATGTCAGATTTTCTAACCCGAATAGTCGTCAACTTTAACGATTAATATTTCGCTTCGCGAGGCAGACCGCCGCGTTTATCTGCCAGATTCTTTCATTTCGTGCAAAAACGCGTCGATTGAACATAATTTTATCTATATTCGCGTTCAGGCCCGTATTATATATATATATATATATATATATATATAGGTATATACCCAGTAAACAATTTGTCAGCAAATTGTAACCAATTTGACACCAAATACGCGCAAAACTTGTCGACAAATTCGGTGCGATCTGTGTCTGCAATACGCTTGTGTTTTGCTAGCAAAGCTTGTGTACATGACTTGACACCAAATTGACGCCAAATATCGAGCAAAACAGGACAGCAAAAGTTCAACGGCAAATTTGCGCCATATTGTGAACAAGGCTTGCCAACAAAAGCTCGACAGCAAATTTGTGCCAAATTGCGAGCAAACCTTGACAAAAGAACTTGACGCCAAATTGGCACCAAATACAGAGCAAATCTTGATGACACAGCTTGACGCCAAATTGCAGCAAGCCTTGTTACGTAGCCATTAATAAATACTAAAATATATTTTTTTAGGGAAAATTAAAAGCATTAAATTATAAAAAGCATATAATTTTTTATTGATTTACAATAAATTATTTTATACATATGTTAAAAGAAATCTTTATATTTATAAAACATTATAAGACATTTATAAAATCTAACGGTGGCAATAAAATAATTAATTATATATTAATTACAGTAAATGTTATACAATGTGAATTTACTGACATGCAAACATTTAACTTTGTCAACAGCACATACAATATTTGTAAACACTCGAGATTCTTATATAATGCCTGGAACACATACTCCGTGCGCAGATAATGCATTGGCCGGTATAAGGAGGATTTATAGAATCTTACTGAAAACACGAGTATAATTTCTATGAAAATGCATCTAAAACAATATTCTTATAAGCCTAATACTACTAACTTTCCTTTCTTTAATCATACAATAATAACTACCGTGCATATTTAAACAACTAGTTCAAACTTGAAACACGATTTATTATTTGCAAGAATGCAAAATTGAAATAAACAAATGTTCACAATGTGCATAGTTCGTCGATTACGATGGAATAATGCAGTACTGTTGTCAGAAAGAAATAACAAAAGAATAATATACATCATTTAGGTGCAAGCAACCGAAGTGAATTTTGTAGTGTTTGATGTAATAGAAATTAATATACAGCAGAAAAAAACTGTTCAAACAAAACTTTTAAACCGTTCAAACAAAACTTTTAAACTATTCAAACAAAACTTTAAACTTTTACAGATAAAAAAATACACGATATTTCATCAACAGTTCCAAGATTATTTTGAGAAATATTTTAATCAAAGAAAGAATATGTAAAATTTTTAATATTGCAAGAATATGATAGTTATAAAACTAAAGCATTTCCCTTGTATTTTAAATTGTTTTAAATTGTTTCTATTTCAAACTAATATTACAATTTTGCCTTAATCAGATTCAAACGGCAAGTAGAATGAAACATTTTATTACATAATATTACATATTCTTTATACTCTTATAACTCTTCTTTAAGACTATAAGAGTATAACTCTTTATACTCTTATAACTCTTCTTTATAACTCTTGTTTTCACGAAACATTTCGAATATTTTTTATTCTCATCACTATTCTCGCAGTTTTCAGAATTATCATCGTTGTCATCTGAATGAGCCTCGTTATTGTTGCCGGTGTGTCTGTTAATGTTAAATATATCTCTATAATTATCGTTATTTTCGAAATCAAAGTGTTCAGAGTACTCAAAATGATCAGAAAAATTCAGAATGGTGAGGAAGTTCAGAATGATGAAAAAGTTAAGAATAATGAGAAAGTTCAGATTCTTTTTGATTATGAAGAAAATCTGGTATTACGGAACTTTGGCTTTTAACGGAAGCATGTGCTTGCTGAATATGCGACTGATCGAATTCAATTAAAGAATCTGTTGAATTGAGTTCTTCTACAACTTCAACATTCACTTTCTGCCTTTTAACTTTCTTAGAAAGCTTATGAAACGGTGTTTTTTGGCATGTTCTAAAATAAACTGCAAATAAATTTAAATGTTATGTTTACATAAAATACATAGATTTCAAAATATATACTATCTTTACTCTTTAAAAACATTTATTTTTTCAGATTTTCTACTGCACAATCACTATAACAAATGGAATGTTAATGGAAAAAAATATAACTAAATTAATTAAACTAACAGTACAAAATAAACTTATAGGATGGAAGGCTGGCTGATTTTCTCGAGTTATAAAAAGGTCATCAATTTAAATTTAAAAACAAAATCTCGTTTAATTAAACAAATTTTAAATACAATTAACGTTTTACGTTTCGACTTTATATACTTAGTCTTCTTCAGAAACCTGATACATAAGAGATAATACATAAAAAATAATTAAAAAATAAAAAGAAATAAAATTGCTACAGATAAAAAGGATAGAGAACAAAGCCGCATACTTTGGACTGACTTGCCAGAAATGTAGCTAAGATCTACACTATGACATAGTATAGACCTTAGCCACAATTAATGTATATACGAGTTGTCAAAAATAGAATGAAATAAGTCAAGTAATAAAATTGTTACTATTATCTATACTGTTGTTATTATTATAAAACGATATTATTTATTATTTGACAGTGTAAAATTGTAATGCATATATTAAAATTATATTAGGGCTAGAATATAAACCAGACCCACAAGAATGAGAGCAATTCCAAGATCTCAAGACGAGAATTAACCAGATCTTACAGGGCGGAATTAAGGAGTCTGGATTACTGATTGAAATCAAAGTAAGAAAAGAAAAGAAAAAAAAGAAAAGAAAAGAGAGGGGGGCCTCTGCTTTTGTCTACGAGATCAATTCTAGGGCTAGAATATAAACCAGAGCCACAAGAATGAGAGCAATTCCAGATCTTAAGACGAGAATTAACCTTGCAGAGCCCCTTGTACTACCACGATCAATGTCGATCTTCCAATATGGCGTCCCAAATGAGAATATCGGAAGGGCCCTGCTCGCTGGACCGGACTCCTCGCCTCAATCCTCCCTCAAGCTCTCCTTTTCCTGGCGGTGAGCTCTCCTTGGGAAGTCGAATCTCGCTCGGTTGGTCTCCAGAATACGTGCCGCTTAGTTCAATCAGTTACGAAAGAAGGAAAACGTACTCGTCTCGTCCGAAGAAACGCAGCAAGAGCGCAGCGGCCATGACACTGAACAAGAGCGAGAAAGGAGGTGGGGGCGCGTTGAAAGTGGCGACTCACGTGTCGCGCCATCTGAATGAAACGCCCTAAACATCGCTTGGTATTTGGCGTCAATTTGTTCTTAAGTTTTGTTACCAAAATTTGCTCAATATTTGGCATCAATTTGGTGTTAGGTTTTGTCAACTAATTTTAGCGGCAATTTGATGCCAATTTGTTATCAGGTACTACTAAGCTTTGCTCGATATTTGGTATCAATTTGGCGTCAATTGTGTACGCATGTTTTGATACGTATTTGCTAGCAGTTTGTCGACAACATTTGATAAAACAAATTTTGATGCAAATTTGTACCATTTCTGAAACCAAAATTTGTAGCAAGTATTTGGCATTATTTGTTCGAACAGATTTGGCTATCTGGGTATATGGGGCATTCTTTTTTTCTCAAAATAGCCACCCCTCTGCACATTTTATTTTTGAAGATAAAATGCTTTGCGAGATCTCAAAATTTCCGTCGAAAACTCAATTTTTGGATGCCGTATGGCGATTTTCATTTACATTCAAGGGTGGGGCAGTATGACCAAAATATCGCTCAAACCACCCTAAAAAATAGGAAAGTATGCAAATAACATCTAAAATCTTAGCAGTTTCTATCAAATTCGATGCAACTTTGAAACAAAATGGTTTATGACATCCAATTAAATAGTTTTCAGACGTTACCCCCCATTATAATCAAAATCAACCCTTCAAAACCACCCCTGAATCATCATTTCGACAAATTGACAATTATTCTAAAACAGAGTAAAAAAATTTAAATAGAGTTCACGGGCCGTGAAATTCTTTCAGAATATATTTCAATCAAATTCACCTCCATAAGGATCATAACCAATCAATAAAAATCATCCCCTACACATCATTTAGACAACTGGGCAATTATTCACAGGCAATTAAATATAAAACTTTTTTATTAAGTCTACAGGCCATAGAATTCTATCAGAATGTATTTTGATCAAATTCACACCCATGATGATCAAAATCAGCCCTTAAAAATCATCCCCTAAAAATCATATCAACAACTTTGGAATTCTTTTTAGACAATAAGTCATGTTATATTTTTTTTACTAAGATTCAGACATTCTGGAATTCTTGCAGAATATATGCCGAATAAATTCACCTCCAAGCCAATGAAATACAACCCTAATGAATCAACCCTTAACTATTATGCTGGAAAATTTGTAATTATTCTTATACTACTTAACTACAAATTGTATTTATGGTAACTGAAGGCCATAAAATTCTATCAGAATATTTTGATCCAATTCAACCTCATGATGATCGTAACAAACCCTCAAAAATCATCCCCTAATCAACATTTCTAAAACCTGACAGATATTCTTGTACCATGTGACTTAGAATTATATTTATGGTGACCCTGTCAGGCAATACATATCTGTGAGAATATATTCCGATCCAATTCACTCTTGTGGCGATCGTAAAGAACCTAAAAAATCATTCCCTAATCATTATTTCGACAACTTGACAATTATTATTAAAAAAATTAGAATTGAAAATTTTTTATTGAGTCTACAGACCACAGAATACCCCCAAATTGTATTCCGAGCAATCACCATACGGAATCAACAAAATATGCGTGTGTTTCATTTCGATTAAAAATATTCGAGTTTTCGATTACAAAAAACTAAAATCGTGATATAATGTAAACTTGAAATTCTCTTTGTATTAATTAAGAATATGACTAAAGTAATAACAATGGTAATATCTAGTTTGATTTAAAGAAAAGTATATACTGTTGACCTCGATAACTTCGAAAGATATTATCGACGAAACATAAATATGTTCGTCATGCTCTTTGCATGTTTTTAGGCACTGTGCTACATTTTAAAAGCGAGAAAAAAAAATATATATAAGTGTATTCTATTTCTAATGACTCACCTTATATATTAGCTGCAATTCTTCGTAGAAATTAATTATGGTTAATGTATCTCATCACAAGTTCTTAATGCTAGAGATGTACAATCTATTCTATTTGATTCTAGTCGGGATTATACCTCAAGTGATCATCGAGAACTGAAGCTAACGACATTTGATTTCATAATAAATATGTGGTACAGTAACAACAACTGCTCAAGTCATCACAACATTTATATCAAAAGTGTTCGCCGAATGAAATGATATATACAGAATTATAATTGCTTGTCCAAAATGAGATTAAAATAAACTAATGAAATAATTATAAAAATGCGTACTTGACACATATATGTACCTACCAATGTCAAGATTTCTATCAATGAGAGGCACTTCTCGATAACACAGTCAAACTTTAGCATTTATATGAGATCAACCGAAACAGTTGGAGAAAAGACATACGTTATACTTATGATATAAATAAATAGATACGAGCCGTAATACATATATTTTCTATTTATTCCAATTATTTTCTAGAGAATTATTTTCCAAAGAAACATATATGTATTGAAATAATCTTTCGTATAAAATATTTGAAAAAAATAAAGTGTATATGCACATGCTGTCGTAAGTTCACTGGATGGATAGGGCCGCAATGTAAGTGAAAATCGTTATTTTCATCGAGGTCCGACTCTTTAATATTTATCAAGCACATCCGTGATGAAAACTTTACGAGCGAAAGTTATATAAGATTAGCAACACCGAGAAAGAATCGTGTTTGACAAGTCGACTCAATGTTTTATACAAATTAATGTCAAAATTTTATCAATCCTGATTTAAATTTTACTGAACTTCCTATTCAAGCTTTAAAAGTTGTTTGCACGTCTAGTATTAATTAAAATCTCATGAACGAAACCTACATACAAAGGTATGTATACACTGAGAGCACTCTTCTGATAGGTATAATATCTATGTAATCTTTTGATTGCGATTATATTTTGAATAAATTACGAATTTTCTCTTAGAATTTACCCTGAAATCATGGTAGTTGTGGGACAACATGTACCACCAAGAATTTTATGCGAGCTATTCTGATTAATATCTATCATAATAAAAAATATTAATATCTATTACATTAAAATATAAAATATGTTTGATTAATTTTACTAAAATATATCTAGGAAATTTCAATAATTTTTCAAACATTACTAATCTGCTGGGTAATTTTTACCACGTTATTTGTAAAATGTCTTTTGTATATTTCAAAAATTCTTTAGTTGTCCCATGTTTGTAGTGAATTTAACGGTAAAATATAACAAAAAATTCTCTCCGTGCAGGGCTCAAGAATGGCAAATAATAATGAGTCAGCGATGGTACATATAATATCAACGTCAATATTAAACAAATCGAAATTATGCTATAACTGAAATATTCTTCAATATAATGAAATATTGAAAAATATTTTATTTACAGCATAATTTCGATTTGCTTAGTATTGACGTTGATATTAAGTACCATCGCTGAGTCATTATTATTTACTATTTGTGTGTAATAAATCAGTCATATACTACGTTTATGCGAGCGTTACTTTTGTAGTAACTTACGATAATTCCTTCGCGTAAACAGGATTTTGTAGTAACTTACGATAATTTACTCCACGTAAACGAGTGAATTATCGTAAGTTACTACAGAAGTAACGCTCGCGTAAACGTGGTATTAGTTTATATGTTTATAAATTACGTACAAAATTTATTAGTAAAAAAGACGTATGATATACACAGCGCAGAGTTAAGTTAAATCAACACAGAACAGAGTGAATACATCTTTATATTTTATACTCCACAATACTTTAAATAAGAAAATAATTAACAGAATAAAACTAACTTAATTTTATATTTAGAAAGATATTAAAAAATATGAAGTACATAAATGAGTTTCTTATCTATACGACCAATTCAGCACGAAAATTAGAACGAAAAATCGAATAGCATGAGTAATAGAATGAAAGAGAATTTTATATATTTTAACGTATTTCATACTATCTACATTAAAATCTTATGCATTAAAATTACGTGTAATATTAATTAATAGTCGTTGTTTACTATATATAATTGCGTACTATTGTGCGCAACATAGTAACCGATCTAACATTTAAAGTATTACTTGAGCTATCTGCTGGAAACTTGTTCTTCTAGGTTTTGTGGTCCTTCTATTATTACTTTCATTATTTTGAAGTAATTAATTGACGTGAATTCCTAAGCAAGATGCGACTTTCATTTAATTATTCAAACTTTTTTTTAAATAAACTACAACTAGCAGCAGGTATATGGCGTCTCGCACGCGTGTATATGCAATACTGATGTTCTGCGAGTTCTCCTCGACGGAAAATGAAGACAGCATATCGCCGCTACGTCGGAACTTTTGAGTATGCTCCATATTGTTATTATCCGACGTCATTCTCCACAGACACGTAGCGATCTCCAAAAAGATGGTTTTCCTTGACCTTTTGCGGCACTGAGGTCTCTGTCATAATATATAACACGAAATGGCGTAACTCCGACCCTCCTAATCATCTCTCAACCCCCTTACGCTGTTGTACCAGGTCGAACTTGTTGCCGATCAAGAATAGCACCATCGTCTTCTCCACACATTCTGTAGCAGCTCCTTCAACCAACTCTTAAATCTCAACGAAGGTGTGTAGGAGAGACCGGGGCGGAGTCGTTACTACAATTATCTCGAAATCTGTATGTTGTGTGAACTCGCCATTAATATTGTAAACACTACTTATGGTGCCCATATGACCAACGGAGTTTAGTGAGATTATATGCCATGTTGTGATTTTCATTAAGGCAAACGTGTTTTCGGAGGTCAAAAGTAAAATTTTTTGCGCATTGAAAATTTTTAATATTTTAAGTAGGGGAGACCGGGGCTAAACAGTCCGTTTTTTTTCGGTGCCGATTTTTAACAAGAAAATAAATAATTGTAGTTAAATGTGGTATACCACTGTAAAGAGTGAACCTTTAGCTACAAAATTTATATAGGAAATTTTTGTCTACGTCGCTTTGTTTAACCGGTATAGAGCAAAAACGACAACGGTGGAAAAATTGAAATCTAAAAAATGCCGGGGTATAACAGTCTGCACTGCATTTTCAATACATATACGTACATCTAATCCTAAAAAATAATAGGATACGTTTTAATAATTGTTTTTTAAGAGAAAAATATAAAAATTTATATAAAATTTTTATGCGAAACATTATTAAAAAATAGTTACGAGGGTTCCTCTTTCCGCAGAAGTCACTCGCCCGACTTGTTTCACTCCTCGACGTCCGATGACTCTATTCGGTGTCTGAACGGTTGTAATTCCCGTCTCATCCATATTTCATATGCAGTGAGCCCGAAATTCCCTTGAAAATGCACCCGGACTGCTTACTGACCGATTAGCCCCAAACACAAGTTTCAGGTTTGATCGCCCACGAAATATTAGACATCAACGATAATGAAAAAACTACACTGGATTCGTGTTCAGCATGCATTACTCTTTATAATCACGTACCTCGAGATTTGGGGAACAAATATTATTGCAGATATTACAAAGTTTCCACGCGCAGAAAATGTAACTTTCACCTTCCGAAAACACGTTTGCCCTCGTAAAAATCATAACACGGCAGGTAACCTGCCGAAACTCCGTTGGTCACATGGGTACTATAAGCAGCGTTTACAATGTTAATAGCGAGTTCGCACAATATACAGGTTCCGAGATATTTGATTAGACGTATTTACCCCGTAGACGTTTTAGCCCCGGTCTCCCCTATTATTTTCTCTCCAAATCTCGGAATAAGTGAAGAGTAAAGGCTGATTTATAGAGGCCGTAACCGTTGATTTAAGCCGTAATCTTTAAGGAATTGACCAATCACAGTCGAATGTGAGAAGAACAATCGACTGTGATTGGTCAATTTCTTAAAGATTACGGCTTAAATTAACGGTTACGGCCTCTATAAATCAGCCTTAATGCATGCTGAACACGAATCCAGTAAAGTTTTTGCTTTCTCATAGCTTTGTTTTCATAAAAAAGTTGTTTTTTTAGTTTTTGATGCCAATGTGTTCAGAATGTTGTATCTAAGCATCGAAGGTGATATACCTACAAATAGATAGAAATCTATCACTAGTTTATCAAACAGTTAGTTATCGAGCCTTTTAAACTTTAAAACTTTACTAAGTAGTATAAATTATTTGGAATACAATTTTGCAAAATATTAAGTATAATATTCATAGCGCATGAAATAAATGTTAAGATTAAGTTTATTCAACATTTTTCAATATTTCTTCAACATTTTTTCAATATTTATACGGCAAAATATTTGTCTATACTGTTTACAACTTCCTAACCTACTAGTAGTAGGCATTTTACCCTTACCTAAATAGTGGCATATTAAGATGCAGTTTTATATTGTAATGAGTTTATACCCTGGTAAAAATTACCGTTAGAAACAGTTAGAAACAGATAGAATTTCTGATGGTATGTAACGGAATCCTATCCGCTGTAACTGCAAGCTTGTCTAGCTCTATCCGTTTCTGTAAGCAGCACTATTGTATCTGCAAATACAGACAGAAAATGTAACGACGTATAACTGTATCTAATGGAAATCTATCGGCATACAGCATCTATAAGCTTTTGCAATAGAAAAACTTGTCTGTTTCTGTCCGCATTCTGTACGCATCAGATGCTGACGGTATCTATCCGTAATTGCGGATACCGCATCCATCTGCATCTGTACGCAATGTCGACCTACAAGAATTTGTCTGCAGCTACGAATACGAATCCTGTCTGTTTCTGTCCGCATTCTGTACGCATCAGATGCTGACGGTATCTATCCGTAATTGCGGATACCGCATCCATCTGCATCTGTACGCAATGTCGACTTATAGGAATTTGTCTGCAACTACGGATGCGAATCCTGTCTGTTTTTGTCCGCATTCTGTACGCATCATATGCTGACGGTATCTATCCGTAATTGCGGATACCGCATCCATCTGCATCTGTACGCAATGTCGACCTACAGGAATTTATCTGCAACTACGGATACGAATCCTGTCTGTTTCTATCCGCAGTCTGTACGCATCAGATGCTGACGGTATCTATCCGTAATTGCGGATACCGCATCCATCTGCATCTGTACGCAATGTCGACCTATAGGAATTTGTCTGCAACTACGGATACGAATCCTGTATGTTTCTGTCCGCATTCTGTACGCATCAAATGCTGACGGTATCTATCCGTAATTGCGGATACCGCATCCATCTGCATCTTCGCGACGACGCCGCTAGGCGGCGCATGATGGAAAGCGTTTCTGACATTTAAAATACAACCAGCCATAATATATAAGCAGGCGTTCTGTCAGGCGACAACCAGAAAAATTACAGTGTCGTAACTAAAGGAATCCCTTCTCCTGGCGTTTAAAGGTAGAATCTACCTGATAACTACAAACCTCCCACAATGTACATGTATTTGCAGTAATAAGAAATGAATAAAATGCATTTGCAGTTAGAAACGGATAGAGCGGGCAAATCATAATTGCATGCAAATGCAGATAGATATCCTGCCTGGTTTTGCAATCAGATGCGGATAGACATTCAAAATTGGCTACGTATAAAAACGAATAGGATTCATAATTCGTCTGCGCATAGGTTCAGATAGAAGTTCCGTTCCGTTAGGAATCAGTTAGATGCAGTTAGCCTTCCTCACCGTATTTGCGTACACAGTCTTATAGAATCTGCAACACTTTTCATCTGCTTCTATCCGTAATTGCAGGGAAAGAAACGCATAGTAAAACAGTCAGAAACGGATAGAATGCACGTTCTATCCGTTTCTAACGGTAATTTTTACCAGGGTACAATACGGTTGCTAGTAAAACAAATCAGCGACGTACTAAATACTTTTATTCTAACCAATATTAATAGAACGACAAGCTGATTGAGTTAAAAATAGTGTAACACTTGAAGAATATCTTACATAAAGCACTAAGAAAGTTCTAAAAAGCAACGTTGTCGTATGTACTTACCCCATAAAAACTATAATACTGACTAACTAAACAAAACTTGGGCAAAACGTCAGATATAACACTTTTAATAATTTCACGGTATTTACAACAACGCTCCTAGCCGTAGCTTTGTTAAACATAACGAGTGGCATATTCCCCACACTGGCATATTCCCCCGAGTTACCCTATGTACATACACGTAATCTGTATGTTTGTAATGTATACCTGTACACGTGATTATATAGGGGAGACCGGGGCCTAACCGTCGCCGGGGTTGAACCGTCAAATCAAATATCTCGGAACCTGTATATTGTGCGAACTCGCTATTAACATTGTAAACGCTGCTTATGGTACCCATGTGACCAACGGAGTTTCGGTAGGTTACCTGCCGTGTTATGATTTTTACGAGGGCAAACGTGTTTTCGGAAAGTGAAAGTTACATTTTCTGCGCGTGGAAATTTTGTAATATCTGCAATAATATTTGCTCTCCAAATCTCGAGGTACGTGATTATAAAGAGTAATGCATGCTGAACACGAATCTAGTGTAGTTTTTTCATTATCGTTGATGTCTAATATTTCGTGGGCGATCAAACCTGAAACTTGTGTTTGGGGTTAATCCGTCAGTAAGCAGTCCGGGTGCATTTCCAAGGCATTTCCGGGCATTTCCAGGCTCACTGCATATGGAATATGGATGAGACGGGAATTACAACCGTTCAGACACCGAATAGAGTCATCGGACGTCGAGGAGTGAAACAAGTCGGGCGAGTGACTTCTGCGGAAAGAGGAACCCTCGTAACTATTTTTTAATAATGTTTCGCATAAAAATTTTAAATAAATTTTTATATTTTTCTTTTAAAAAACAATTATTAAGATGTATCCTATCATTTTTCAGGATTAGATGTACGTATATGTATTAAAAATGCAGTGTGACGGTTAAACCCCGGCATTTTTGAGATTTTAATTTTTCCACCGTTGTCGTTTTTGCTCTATACCGGTTAAACAAAGCGACGTAGATAAAAATTTCCTATATAAATTTTGTAGCTAAAGGTTCACTCTTTACAGTGGTATACCACATTTAACTAAAATTATTTATTTTCTTGTTAAAAATCGGCACCGAAAAAAAACTGACGGTTAGGTCCCGGTCTCCCCTATATATTCCAATTCAATTACCATTATTATATTAAACATCACTAATTGTTCACCCCACCAGGGTGCCACCCTCCCCTATGGAAAAAAAATATATATAAATGTATTTAAAAATATATGTAAGCAAAAGTATAATTTTATTATATTGAATATGAATATAACCTATAACATATAGGTATATATATATATATATATATATATATATGTTATAGGTTATATTAATATTCAATATAATAAAATTATACTTTCAATATAATAAAATTATATATATATATATTGTATAATAATAATTTTAGTAAAATCTGATATACCGTTATAAAGAGTGAACCCTTGGCTACAAAATTTATAAGGACATTTTTGATCTACGTCGCTTTGTTCAACTGGTATAGAGTGAAAACGACAAAGGTGCAAAAACTGAAATGTCAAAATTACCGGGGCGGAGTCGTCACTCCATTCTTGGACTGAATTTTAAATAAAAATGTATAATTCCGATCATGAAAAATGATAGGATACATTTTATTAATTATTTTTTAATAGAAAAATGGAAACATTAATTAAAAACACGATGGCGGAAAATAATTACAAGAAAAGCGCACACTTATGTGCCCTACGTTCGCACGAAATCCACTGTTTCTCGTCAGCTCTATTCTGTCATCTCTGAGCACACGCAGCACATATTATCCAAGTTCTCGCCGGAATCCGACCACTGCTGCTTCTTTGACTTTGATTTTCGCCCGAAGCCTCCATGATATGGCTTGGTGACGACTTCGCCTCGGACACAGATTTTAAGTTTCATCGCTCATGAAATATTAGAAATCAACGAAAATAAAAAAATTAGAAACTTGCACATTGCTTCCTCATTATTACAGATCGCTACCATTGCTCCTATTTTATTTTGCTCACAAGCTCCTCTATGAGAAAGCTTGTATTTTATTTGATGCATAATTATTAGTATTTATTAGTTTGGCTTTCTCATAGAGGAAGCTTTATGAGCAAAATAAAATAGGAGCAATGGTAGCGATCTGTAATGATGAGGAAGCAATGTGCAAGTTTCTAATTTACAAACTTTTTTAAATTTTAAATTTAACCTTTTTATGAATTAAAAAGGGGTCAGCTTAGTAGCACAAGTGGGGTTTTACAATTGACGTAAAGTCAAATCGATGTTGACTTTGGGAGTTTAGGCTACATGGTCCATATATGGACTTCGCATATGGACCTTTGATCGCGTATAAAGCTGGATCTAATCAACCAAATCTTAAAGAATTATATATAAAATAGGGGTAGAAAAGACTGAAGAATATAATAGCATTATAAATAGCCCGATATCTCAAAATTGGCGGAAGTTAGAGCAACCACAAACATTTCTCAAAAAATTCAAAATTTTATAAAGAAAGAACCTTTTTACCGATTATCATCAAATTCAATACCAACCTTCTTTTAATGATACTCTATATAAAATTACATGTATAACTTATACATGTAACTTTTTAAGCAAAAATCGGTAACTCCTTCACCGATCCTCACTAAATTCAATACTTTCCTTAAATGATATTTTATCCATCAAATAACTTACACATTTTTTAAGCAGAAATCGGTAACCCTTTCACCGATCCTCGCAAAATTCAAAACAACCTTCCTTTAATGATACTCTGTATAAAATTACATGTATATCTTATACACTTTTTAAGCAGAAATCGGTAATTCCTTCACCGATCCTCGCCAAATTCAATAACAATCTTTCTTTAATGATACTCTATTCTTCAAATAACTTAGGGTAGACCGAGGCGAATCGGATCAATATAAATTTTAAGATAGTTTTCATTGGTGTTTTGTTTCAAACAAGCTGTTTTATCGTGCTAATTAGTAATCCGATTCGCCTCGGTCTACCCTATACATTTTTTAGGCAGAAATCGGTAACCCTTTCACCAATCTTCGCCAAATTCAAAACAACCTTCCTTTAATGATACTTTATATAAGATTGAATGTATAACTTGTACACTTTTTATGCAAAAATCGGTAACCCCTTCACCGATCATTGCCAAATTCAACACCAACCTACCTTTAATGATACTCCCCAGATAACACATGCATTTTCTACGAATATTCTATAAATATTTTTCGAGAATATTAGAATATTCCCACAATATGCTAATAAGATGGAAATAATGTTTTATGAATATGTATAGAATGTCAAAATGGGACTAGTTTTAATATTAAAAAATAGATTGAAAGGATATTCTGTATTACATTCAAGGAATATGAAAAGAAGCTTTATAGAATGTCAAAAAGGAACCAGTTTTAATATTGAAAAATAGATTGAAAGAATATTCTGTATTATATTCAAGGAATATGAAAAGAAGCTTTTTAAAACTATCTGAATAGTGTTTATAGAATGTTCCAAAAATACGTCATCCAAATCGTACAGCAGATGTTTATAGAAATATATATTTTGATAGGAAAGAAAGAGAGAGAGAGAGAGAGAGAGAGAGAGAGAGAGAGAGAGAGAGAGAAGAGAGAGAGAGAGAGAGAGAGAGAGAAAGAGAGAGAGATAGATAGATAGATAGATATAATTTATTATGCCCAAGCAAAGGCTAAAGGGCAAAAAAGTAATATAGCAGTTACAATAATATCGCAATTACAATAATATAGCAGTTACAAGATGCAGAGATACAATAAGATGTAAACAAAAGCGAAATATAGCGGTCAGAAGTTAGTATGATGTGCATGCTCTCTCTCATAAGGCAAGCAGCAGCAATCTCAATAATATACCATGTAAAAAAACTAAGAACTAACGCAACTTAACTAATAATAAGTACAGTGAAAAGGAATAAGATAAGGAGCAGTATTACCAAAGAGAACTAAATAGTGTATATAAAACTAAGAACTAAGGCGCAGCGCAATTTATGAACTAATAATAAGGAATGAAAGCACTAGAAGTTCTATACCAGAAACAATGTTATCCTATTTCACGTGTAAGCAAGTCGATATGTCCACGAAAGGAATAAGCGTTGAGTTCAGCAAAACGTATCCCAGAAGAATTACATGTTGATTAAGCCGAACGATCAAAGAACAAGGAACGAGCCGGTCGGACCAGTCAGATAAGCTTAGCTAGATCAGTGTCGGAATCAATATAAATAACAGGTTGACCATCAGAAGACCTAACACATATTTGACCATTCCTTACCCAGACATACTTATACGACCTCTCTTTAGCAACACTCTTAGCCCGTTGTAACATGTCGTAAGTGCTCTTGGATAACAACTCGTTTACATAAATGTAACGATCTGAGTTACCACCGCATACGTCCTTACATTTGAGAACACCCTTTGCCCGCTATTTTGAAATAACCATATCGCGCACGGCACTCGAGGCCAAGGTAACAACGACCGAGCCGGAAGATGCAGCAACAGTGGAAGTCGCCGACAGTGCCTTCTTAACAGTTCTGACACCGAGAATATGGCAAGACAAGTCAGGAACGTCCAATGCCTTTAGCACATTCCTGGCAAGCTCAGATGGAGCAACAGATAACGCCAATGGTAAACCCTGAAATGATTAACTCATTTCCCCCATGAGTTCCCTGAAATGACTGAGCAGATTTTAAGTCGTGAATTTCGCGAATAAGTTCAGCGTTATCCTGCTCCAATTTGGCAATGCGCTGACTATTCTGACTAACGGTGTCAGCAAGCCGATTCAAGTGATTAAGTTTATCACTTAGTTCTTTGTTAGTACGTTGCTGACCGTCCATAAAAGCGGAAAACTTCGCAATCAATCCACGCAAAAGATCATTGGTAGAGTCATGTATAGTGTCATGCATAGTGTCATGCGTAGTGGAATGCAGAGAGAGAGAGAGAGAGAGAGAGAGAGAGAGAGAGAGAGAGAGAGAGAGAGAGAGAGAGAGAGAGAGAGAGAGAGAGTAAGGAAAGGTATAAAGTGAGA
Organism: Temnothorax nylanderi; assembly: GCF_030848795.1. Lineage (NCBI taxonomy): Eukaryota > Metazoa > Arthropoda > Insecta > Hymenoptera > Formicidae > Temnothorax > Temnothorax nylanderi. Next base: position 158,461 of record NW_027249119.1, read on the forward strand.
ATTAAAATGTTTTATCATATATATAAATATATATATATATTTATATATATGATAAAACATTTTAATTCTCACTTTTACCTTTTCTTACTTTTTTTCCTAAAATATATATTTGCATAAACATCTGCTGTACGATTTGGATGACATATTTCTGGAACATTCTATAAACATTATTCAGATCCTATATAAAAAAAGGCATGTTAAGTCGATAGTCGAATTTATTGTTGCCGCTTTTCCGCGATGCTGATTGGTTTTTCTCGCTGCGCTTACTTCATTTGCAGCTGTCATCGTATATTTTGACAGTTGTGTGTATCAAGAAATTAATAGTGTAATAGTAATAGCATAATGTTAAAGCTAAATAGCGCGCGCGAAGCGCGCGTCTGTGGTGCTAGTAGTTTTAAAAAGCTTCTTTTCATATTCCTTGAATATAATACAGAATATTCTTTCAATCTATTTTTCATTATTAAAATTTGCTGTACAATTTAGATTGTATATAAATATGGATTATATGATGGAAAATTATACAAATAACATTATATATAATTGTAAATTCTGTACGTTTATTATAACACATATTTTTATTATGTTATAGTAATACATGAACGTAAATATATATAAACTCTATCTAAAAAAAAAATTTATAACCTCTGTAAATGATTGTGTAGTCGCAGACGCCTAATTGCACACTTTTATCACTCGATCTGAATCTGAATAAAAATATAAAATTATTATAATATAAAAAGTATATTATTTTCTCAGAGATAGCGTTTTCGACCGAGGTGGGTTTCAATCCGGGTTTCAACCAGTTACAAGCGAAATCGAGCATCTACTGGTCAATTCGCCCGTGTTGACGAATAAATGCTCGATTTCGTTGAAACCCGGATTGAAACCCACCTCGGTCAAAAACGCCAAGAGACAAGAAAAATGCATAAGATGCAAATTATACCTACTTTACGTTACAACAGGCCTGTTCACGCCACGGCGCCCAACGACCAGCGTTCCACAGCGCGCGCGCGTTCTTTATTATTGTTTCTAGTACGTGGTACGTGCTCGCGGAGTGGCGCGGCGATAATGCAATAATGCTTTTTCACAGTAAATTTTTTTGTTTAGAGTCTAAACCTAATTCTGACAACGGTATCGTATTTTTACTTAAAGTGTAAGTTTGCAATAATGCTTTTTCACAGTAAATTTTTTTGTTTAGAGTCTAAACCTAATTCTGACAACGGTATCGTATTTTTGGATGTAATCCGCAGGGCATGCCACAGTCTTTTTATAACAATACATTGTAGAATTTTTATATAAAGCGAATGTTTTCGCAAGTTGAGGTTAAAAGTGTCGGGATTACAGACGGCTTTAGCATCCCCTTAATTTGATTAGTTTTGCTACATTCTATAATATTTATAGAATATACTAACAGAATATTTCTACTGACAATTTTATAATATTTCCAGTACATTTATAGAACATTCTTTAAAACGAAAATATTCTATTAACATTTATAGATGATTTCGTTGAGAATATTCTCTTAACAGAATATTTGACGCAGCATAACATATTTATACAATATTGTGTGTTATCTGGGTCTATCCATAAAAAAAAATTAAACTCGATGTCTCAAAATTTGCGGAAATTAGAGTAATCATGTAGATTTTTTAAGATAGAAATCGGTAACCCCTCTATTATTAGCAATTTTTATTAATTCTATTATATTCTTCAGTTTTTTCTACCCCTATTTCATATATAATTCTTTAAGATTTGGTTAATCAGTTCTTGAGTTATAGAAATTTCGGTAAATTTGGCACACACACACATACACACATACACACATACACACATACGGACATTTTTTAAAATTACGATTTTCCGACGTTTTAGAACATGTTGGATTAGAGACCAAAAAGGAGGGTCATATCAAAAATATCGTATGGTTCCTCATAGTTACGATCCAGACCTATCGCCCTAAGATACATCTCCAATTTATTCTCTCGAGTCTCTTGCCAAACTTCCAATAGATAGCGGCGACGGGCTTGGCGTTCTGACCTTTTCCGCTGGACTGATCTTTCGAAGTTCAAAAGATCTTCCATCACCAGGTTGTCGTCGTATGTTATTGGCTAAAAATATAAAAAATATAAAAAGTATAAAAATATGTACACTGAAAAAAAAAATTGCTAGATTCAAGAAAATTTAATTTGAATTAAGAAAACCATTGTTTTGACTATTTGCAAGAAAATTATTTTTATAATTTGAAACATTTGTATTTTTAGAAAGAAAAAAAAACATTTATTAATGTAGAAAAATTATTTCTTTAAAGTAAGTAAATGTTATTTATTAATAAAAACGAGATTTTGTCGGCCTGACTGGCAATCAATTCAATGTATTAAAACGACGTTTCGACCCGTGCTTTGGGTCCTTATCAAGTTACAATATAGCAATGATAATTGCGCGTCAAATTATAAATCTAACAATCATCGTTGTAATGTGGTCCGAGAAACATGACCGTAGCGTACAGAGCCCGGAGAGCGACTCCAGTCGCTGAGTTATTTATTAAATACTTCAATATACTTCAATTGAATAACTAATATTTTAAACTATAAAACGCATTACAAAACAAAAGAAATTTTGTTTTTCAAATAAATATGCAAATTTTTAAAATAAGTAAATCTTTTTTTTAATGAATCAAAAGGTTTGATTTCTGCAGTAGTAATAAGAAAATATATTTTTAAACCAAAAAACTGCTATTTTGAACAAAAAAAATCATTTTTTGTTTTAAGTAAATTGTTAGTTGAATTAAATAAGCAATACATTTTATAAACCTTCAATAACAAAATATATTTTCAAATAAAAAAACTCATTTTTCAAAAAAAGAAAATATATTTTCAAAATAAAAAAATTCATTTTTAAATGGAAACCATAATTACTAAATTTGAAAAACGATATCATTTTTTAAGTAAATTATTTTTTTCTGTATAATAAGAAAGTTAATTTATAAATCTACAGTAACAAAATATATTTTTAAATAAAGAAACTCATTTTTCAAAGTAACAAAATATATTTTCAAAATAAAAAAATACATTTTAAATAAAAACCATGTTTATTAAATTTGAAAAACAATATCATCGACACAGAGTACTAGTACGGGGACAACACTGATTGCCATATCATACTCGCGACGTGTTGCTTTCGTGCCGCGGTCGTTACCTCCGGCGCCGCTCGAGCGAGAATTTCTCCAAGTCCAATTCGGTCTTTCGACACCGACTCGTGGCAGTGCTGTGTTCGTATAAGTTACACGACGGTGGCGATCGACTACGAGCGCGAGCAAACGGGAAACGATGCTCCCCGCATCGACTTCGTCGTACGTGCCCCTTTCGTGTACGTATTCCACAAACGTTTTACACATTCGTACAGACCAAGCGAAACGCGTTTGCACGTCCGTACGTATCGCTCGTGTCGCTCGGCTCGCCGAGCGCACCGCACCTCTTATAGTACCCAACCAGCCGGCCGAGCGATCGGCGACGCACGGTCTTACGCACGGTCGCTTACGGGCGCCGGAGGCGAAATATCGAGACCATCGGGGCTTGACCGCTGAGAGCGACGACGACGCGAATTCGATTATCGTACGGGATATCCGGCAGCCGGTCTCGGGGGTCGACGATACGCCACGTTGACGTAAAGCGAGACGAATGACACCATAATTCGGGGTACTTGTAACCGAGAGGCACAAACGCGGTTGTTACCTCCGGCGTGGGCTCTAGCGAAAAGTCCTCTCGCGACGTGTTGCTTCCGCGCCGCGGTCGTTACCTCCGGCGCCGCTCGAGCAAAAAGCTTTCTAAGTCCCCTCGCGACGTATTGCTTTTGTGCCGCGGTCGTTACCTCCGGCGCCGCTCGAGCAAAAAGCTTTCTAAGTCCCCTCGCGACGTATTGCTTTTGTGCCGCGGTCGTTACCTCGGGCGCCGCTCGAGCGAAAATTTTCTAAGTCGACCCAATACATGCCCAGTACTGAGCCGACTCTCGGCCGTAGATTACTAAATCATAATATTTTTATTTCTTTCATTGAAGAAAATATATTTTTATATTTTTTATTATTACAGATTTTTATAATTATTTGTCTACATTAAAAATATATTTATTTTATATGCAAGTAATTAATTTACTTACTTGAAAAAATAATTTAATATATTCAGATAAGTCATTATTTTATTTGAAATAACTTATTCTTTCCATTAAGCTTTGATTTATTTATTTTAATATAATTGCATGTTTAGTAAACCAAAGTATCTATTTTTTCAAATAAAGAAATTCAGTTCGTAAATTTAATAAAATATTTATTTAATTTATGATATTAATATTTAAAAAGGCAATCTTTTTCATGTTAAAAAATAAATTGCTGTTTTTGAGAAAATATTATTTAAATTAAAAATTTTATTTGAAGAAAATTAGTTACTAAAATCAAAATACTTTTATTTCTTTCATTGAAGAAAATATATTTTTATATTTTTTATTATTACAAATTTTTATAATTATTTGTCTGCATTAAAAATATATTTATTTCACGTGCAAGTAATTTATTTACTTATTTGAAAAAAATAATTAAATATATTCAGATAAGTCATTATTTTATTTGAAATAACTTATTCTTTCCATTAAGCTTTCATTTATTTATTTTAATATAATTGCATGTTTAGTAAAGCAAAGTATCTAATTTTTTTAAATTAAGAAATTTAGTTCGTAAATTTAATAAAATATTTATTTAACTTGTTTTATTAATATTAAAAAAAACAATGCTTTTCATGTTAAAAAATAAATTGCTGTTTTTAAGAAAATAATATTTAAATAAAAAATTTGTGTACTTAAAAACAAAAAAATAAAATGTTAAACAAATATTTCCAATATTTAAATAAATATTTGCAAGTATAAAATAAATTCTTTATAAAGTTACAAAATATTTCTTTAAATCAAGGAAATAATACTAAAATAAATATATTTACTTAATATAAACAAATTTTTTTTCAGTGTAATTGTAAACAAACTTAATTATAGTCCTTGGTTTCCGTGAAGGTGCTAGTGAGCGCTTTAATTATTAAATTATTATTTAACGTCATTATAACGCACCATTGCACGCGTCAAAAAAGCACGCATGAATAATTAATAAGCCGCGTAAAAACTCGCGCGCGTGGCAACGCATGGAAACCAAGAATACACTTATATAAAGGAACGTTTTGTACTTACTTCTTCGGGCAGGAACACGACTCTTAACTCACGACTCAGCTGGATCTCAGGGGGATCTACTTGTATCCCAATCACCTGTTAAAACAGCAATGAAAACAGCAATGAAAAAATTGGTTTAAACCAAGCGTATACTTTATATAAAGGGACGTTTTGTACTTACTCGTTCGGCCATGAGTGTGTATCTTATTTCTCGTCTCAGTTCTACCAGCTCCATAGGGATATCTCCTACCATAATCACCTAAAACAGCAATGAAAACTGCAATGAAAAAATTGGTTGTGGTCACTGAGTACTGCACACGTTATGCGACCGCTTACCGCATCCTGCGGGTATGTCACCCGGATCTCGCGTTTGAGTTCTTGCATCGTTGCTGTAAAGAAAAGAATTCCTAATTATCTAGGGCCTTATCGTGTACGTGTATAAGGGAGGTTTTTTGTGACTCACATGGGAAGCTGACTGGGGTTTGAGACTGAGCATTGTGCGTGTTATGGGGGTGCCTCGGGGTTGGAACACGCTGCCTGCAAAAGCAGAGAACCGCCGCCGTTACCAGGCCGCCCATGCTGAGTATCAGAAAAACAACGGCGATAACGAACCAAATAGGGTCGCATGGGTCCATGCCTAGGATCGTCGATGCCTCGGAATCTGAAGTTACAATGAAAATACATTAAATCAGAAAAGTTTAATTTCAAAAAACAGAGATATGCTTCAAATTGATCGAAGTGTAATAAAAATGGTGCACGTATACATAAGGGGGAAAATGTGGTAATAATTCTGTAAAGTTCATTAACTTCATTAATTTATAAATTAAAGCCATTATAAAAAATACGGAAAAAGATGTTATCTAAACGCGTGAGAAAAATATTACATAATAAAAGTTACACAACGTAATATAACTGTCTTTTATAACTTTAATCAACTTTATAAAACGAGATATCTGCACAGTTTCGATTTTCATTAACTTTTATTAGAAAAGAGATTCTTTTCTTTGTAATAGTAAACAATGCGAACTTGGGCCAAGGTGGACTTCTAACTTGGGCCTTAAATAAAGTAAGGAAGCCCTTTTAGAACTTAGTTTTTTTTAAATTGCTATGATTGAATGTTTTGATTTGTATAGAGTTTATCTCGGATCTGATTAGGTCATCAATGTTTTCTTTCGTTTTAATTTAACCATGTCCAACTATAGCCCATACAGTTTAGTCACGATTTTTTTACCTATGGGATGCAAATATCGAATCGTCCGATGGAACTTGTTTCTCGTATTTAAAATATGACGCTTTAACATTACGAAATACGGGGGAAGGAAACGACCCCGCGGGAGAAGAATTTCCGCCACCGTCACGACCGCCGCCGAGGATGACAAACATCGGCATTATCGTCATCATCAGCAGCAGGAGCAGCAGTAGCAGCAGCATCAGCAACGACGTCACGAGGTTGGAGATACGTTTAATTTTATAGATTTACAATCGGAAAACTCGCGGCACTTTAGAAATTTTGAAATACTCGTAATATATACTTTGAAATATCGTTTCTTTGTCACTGGATTGTCGATAGTTGATAAAATGGGAAAAAGAATTATATGGGAGATAAAGTGTCGAAATGCACCCAGATAACCATATAAGGATGTTCCTTATTTTATCAACTATTGAAAATCCAGTAATGAAGAAACGATATTACCACTATGGTAATATCGCTTTTTCATGGCCCTGATGATATGTATGGCGAAAAAGCGATATTACCACAGTGGTTTCTTCATCACTGGATTGTCGACAGTTGATAAGGATGTTCTCCATTTTATCAACTGTCGACAATCAAGTAATGAAGAAACCACTGTGGTAATATCGCTTTTATACATAATTATACATATATATATGAAATATGTAACTTTTGTGAACGACGAAAATCATCGTAATGACGGTCGGGTATACTAAATTCATCGATAGCGTGAATTACATGCCGATGCGATTATCCGATTTGCCTAAAGCTTTCGGGCTACAGGGTACATCGGATAAGAGTAATTTTCCGCATTTATTCAACACTCGCGAGAATCAATTAAACATATATCGGTCTGATACCCGACGCGCACTGATCAATCGCTCAAACAAATGAAACCTGAGAAACGCGAGCGGTTTCAAATAACATAACACGCGGAGCTGACGCGTGAAAACTACGTTTTTGATTTTCAACGCGAGATAATACGGTATTGCCGTAACGACGTAGATATCCTTCGACGCGCGTACATGGCTTTTCAAAAAATCTTTTTAGAACGCGGGGGTGTGTGTCCGTTCGAGGAATGCACTACTATCGCTTCCTGCATGAGAGTTTATTCATAAAAACTTTTTGCGCGAGGAGGAAATAGGACGTATAAACAGTATTAATTTTTAATAAAAGAATTAATCTTTATAAGAGGATTTTAAATCCATTGCACTAGTCTGCCATATTAAAAAATAGCTTTTAAGCGTATATTATATAACATAAAATATAATATAAGAATCGCATTTATTATTTATATTTATATCAATTCTAAACTACGGATGACATTTATATCAGTGAGTGTTTATTACAAACGTTTAAAAAATGTATATTTATAACAATTTCTTAACGTATACTATTATACAGTATAAGAATTGTTTAATGGTTTGATACACGTATCAATAGTTTAGAATTGGTATAGGTATAAGTAATAGACGATTATTATACCGTATAGCAGTATACGTTATAAGAAATTGTAATAAATATAAATTTTTTAAACGTTTCTAATAAACCTAATTAATACTCACTGGTATAAATATGGTGTGATATATACGTATCAATAATTTAGGATTGGCAAATAATTATATAATAAACGATTCTTATATCATATAGCAGTATATGTTAAGAAATTGTAATAAATATCAATTACCGAAAAAAGAGCATCGAGCCGTAATAAGGTGTTAATGTTCACGAATTCTATATTAATTAAACATTACAAACGTTTCGGTCACATATAGGACCATCCTCAGTGTCGTACAATTAAATTAACGCAGTTCATATTTATATAAATGAGTGTTTCACGGGATAATAATAACTTTGCACATATCGAAATATGTATCGCTATAGAATAATATTAATTCTTACCTTAATTGTTTTCAGGACTGTTGGAAAGTGCTGACTATAACGATTTGGATGTATGTATCCTGGCAAACTCCGGGCAAGCTCCGTTTGCACTCCGAACTTCTTTACCACACCGAACCACACTTCCGGACTACACTTCTTTCTAATCTCACTTCGAAATCTAAATTCGAACTACCTGCTCAGATCCAGATCACGGTTGCGTGGAGCTGTTTTCTCCCTACTTCGGGTCGCGTTCGGATTTTCCACCCCGTCCACCCGACTGCTAAGGGTGTGTTTCCACTTAACGCTCACAACCAACGTACGCTTGCGAGCATCATTCGTCCTTGTTTAACATTTGACAAACAACAAGGATGAAATGATTCCATGAGCGTCGCGAGCATAAATGGAAGGTACCCTAAAAATCCTATAGTATATGTTACGTGTACTATAGATTTTCAGCACTCGAGTGATGAGGAATCCGAACGTAGCCTGGAGTGAGGAAAAGCGCGTGTTAACGACCGAGCCACATCTAAAATTTTTAATACAAAGCAATAATAAAAGATAATATTTTTCCTACCGTTTATTTTTTTTTGACGATAATAATAACTTTATACGTATCGAAATATGTATCGCTATACAATAATATTCTTGCCTTAATTGTTTTCAGGACCGTTGGAAAGTGCTGACTATAACGATTTGGATGTATGTATCCTGGCAAACTCCCGCAGCCAAAAATAAGTCAATGTGATTTTAATCTATTCAAAAATATCAATTTAATATATAGGCCAGTCATATTAGACATCGAATCGTCCAATTAATCTTCCCAGGTTGCAACCACCATGAATCGCTTTGATTTGAGGTGCTATAAGTGGGATTTATTTTGCTTCGCAAAATTAACGCGGAATAAAAAGTTATTAACAATATTATGAACAAAAAACATGATTATTTTCATTTTTTCTCAAATATTTCGAAAACTAAGCAAGATAGGGTAACTAACTATACGTACCTTTTTTGTACAGCTTAAAATTATTTACAATAATGATCTGAACAACATTTATCGTCAAGTCAGTCGTTTAGCTTGCATGCGCCGTCAAAGTCCGAAACTCGGATCCCGAAAATCCTCGATTTCATCGTTTTTTTGATGTTGCGCCGGTGATTTTTTTTCGTCATTTAAAATGGAATTAAAAATCTCCAAAAAATCACACATTATCTGAGAACTACAAAAAATACTTTTTATGATGCAACCGATTTTTTAGACCCTTTTTCTTTAGTTTGTAGCTATGTAAGCAAAAAATTTTGATTTTTTGGAATAGTCTTAGTTTTTCGCTGTTTTCAGGCCTTAGAATTTATTTGAGACGAATTTTATCGTATGCATCTTATTGTTGTAGACGAAATTTGCAACAAAAAAGGACCCTTGTATTTTTTTCGTACGACGAACGCTGATTTTTTTATTGACACGCAAAGTTATCCAATATTGCGCACAGGTCGGATAACGCTTAACTTTGCGCGTCAATAAAAAAATCAACGTTTGTTTAACATTACACACAACTGTCAAAATATATGCTATAACAGCCGCTCACGAAATTAGTGCAGTAACAAAACCAATCAGCATCGCGGAAAAGAGTCAACAATAACTTCGAGACTTTTGAGAAAACTTCGAGAGATGCTATCGATTTAACATGCCTTTTTTTAGATGTGTCGTGACATTTTTGCTTCGAATATTTAATTAATATATTTCTTATATTTTTTTTTATTTCTTATATAATTATCACAAGCGGTTTTTATTATTCAAATAAAGCGCGCATGTATTTTTTACTTATGTGTATGTGCGCGAATGGGTGAAGGACACTTGCGTTCGAGGTTATTGAAAATTCGATGTGAGTTTGTAACGGAATGTCTATAATTAAAATGTAATTTACAGTTATTTACAATGCTTTTAATGGATCGCTACCAACTTGTTCTCGCGGGCGAAGGCGCGCGGAGAAGGCCGTCACTCGAAGCACGAGCTTTATCCGGAGAACCGCGGAAAAAACGTTTTAAGACCGATCGAAGGTGCCGAATACGAAGTACGGAATCGTAGTACGAGTTAATTCGACGTACAGTTCAAGAGCGATCCCTACTTGTCTCGTCCAAGCGACTCGGAAAACGAATGTTCCTCCGCGCGCGGGAGACCGGGGCTTTATCAGTTCGCACTCCGACCCCCCGTTCGCGCTCCGAAAGTTGCGTTGGGCCAATCGGCCACCGATACCCCGAGCCGTGCGTAATTTGACATTTCAAACTGTTCAGCCGCCCTCGGGGCCGGTAACCGATCAGCTGTTTTCGTATACGTCTCTCTCCTTGTCCCGGGTGTTTACCTCTCGCTCAGAGGTTCCCGAGACAAAGGGAGAGAATCGGTACACGCGGAAAACGCGTGACACTGTTTTGGTCTCTCGAAACTTCTCGGCAATGTCCCCTCGGAAACACGGCGATTATTCTCCGAGAAGCGCGAATATATTTAGCTTTACAATTTAAGAATTCCCTAAAACAATCCGAGTGCGTCTCGAGAGAAATCCTGCCATAACTCCGAGAGCAGTTCGATTTCGAACATTCCGCCCGCCTCGTGTATGGTGCATCCTACGATTAATTTTCGCGGACACGTATGCGCTTTGAAGGCGGGTGTCAACTCGTCGGCGAAAGGTCAACTCGCGTCGCGTTACCGCAGCGGCGAGCTACGAACTCGCAGAGCAGGAATGTTTCGCTTGAAGCTAGGCCTTTGACGCGATGGCAAAAACAAAAACGCTGACGGTTGTACGCGGAAGATATACGCGGCTTTATTTTCTTCTACGCGATATACATCAACCACGACAAATCGGGAAAGATTTCGCGATTATTCCTCGCTCCCCGGTGCGTCGCAGTCCGGGAGGAGGACGAGCTTGCTCACGGGCCGCGTGAGTGTAGATGCAGCCGTCCGAACCTTGACGACTCGGATCTGGCCGTCGCGGCGTCGCCTTGACGCCGTGGAAAATCTTGCGAAGCTCGACCGCCGATTCACTCTTCATTTTTGTTAGCGCGATGAAGTTAGACAAATACGCGCGGGTCAGAAGTCGCTTGTTCTCGTAGTACGCGCTCAATATGTCCCACGCACTATCATAATTCTCAGCCGTTGTCGCGATATTTCGGACTAGTAATTCAGCCTCACCTTTTAAGCAAGTTTTGAGGTAGTGCAGCTTCTCTACTTGCGTCGTGGTCGTGTCCCGGCCGATGATGGAGTGGAAGAGGTCGCGGAATGACGGCCAGTCCTCGTATCTGCCCGAGAAGTGCGGCAGTTGAATCCGTGGTAGTGTGGTACGCGGGGTTGCCGCCGCCTCTGGAGTCTCGGTCTTAGCGGCTTCCCTCGTTTTCATGGACCGGAGGAGATCCAGAAAAGAAGCCTTCTGGTTCAGGAAGGCCTCCTCCGCCAGCGTCGGCACGTCTTGCTTTTTATACTCGAGCTCGGCTAGGGCCTCGGGCGACATTGTAAGCAGCCTTTCGTGGTGCTCGGCGAACTTAGCCCAGTTCGCTTCTAGAGCCTGCAGGCGAGCCTCCACCATTCCCATGGTGATCTTCGCGGGCCCTGCCTTTTTTAAGTTTTCGTAGGCTCTCGTTATTCGGCCGTACAGCTCGCTTTGCGCACGGAGCAGTCCTTCCGTCTCAGCTCTGCTCATCTCGTCGTGTCAGGCGGTCACTCGAATGCGAGAAGCTCACCCGTTCCACGTATGCACTCACTCACGCTGCGGATATCGGTCGCGAAATCCGGCTCGAAGGACCAAAAAATGTGCGCGAATGGGTGAAGGACACTTGCGTTCGAGGTTATTGAAAAGTCGATGTGAGTTTGTAACGGAATGTCTATAATTAAAATGTAATTTACAGTTATTTACAATGCTTTTAATGGATCGCTACCAACTTGTTCTCGCGGGCGAAGGCGCGCGGAGAAGGCCGTCACTCGAAGCACGAGCTTTATCCGGACTAATCCGGAGAACCGCGGAAAAAACGTTTTAAGACCGATCGAAGGTGCCGAATACGAAGTACGGAATCGTAGTACGAGTTAATTCGACGTACAGTTCAAGAGCGATCCCTACTTGTCTCGTCCAAGCGACTCGGAAAACGAATGTTCCTCCGCGCGCGGGGGACCGGGGCTTTATCAGTTCGCACTCCGACCCCCCGTTCGCGCTCCGAAAGTTGCGTTGGGCCAATCGGCCACCGATACCACGAGCCGTGCGTAATTTGACATTTCAAACTGTTCAGCTGCCCTCGGGGCCGGTAACCGATCAGCTGTTTTCGTATACGTCTCTCTCCTTGTCCCGGGTGTTTACCTCTCGCTCAGAGGTTCCCGAGACAAAGGGAGAGAATCGGTACACGCGGAAAACGCGTGACACTGTTTTGGTCTCTCGAAACTTCTCGGCGATGTCCTCTCCGAAACACGGCGATTATTCTCTGAAGCGCGAATATATTTAGCTTTACAATTTAAGAATTCCCTGAAACAATCCGAGTGCGTCTCGAGAGAAATCCTGCCATAACTCCGAGAGCAGTTCGATTTCGAACAGTGTATGTGTTGTGACATTTTTGCTTTGAATATTTAAGGAGGTTCAGGTGCTACAAAAAAATGCAGCCAGTTTCATGAAATTTTAATATGTTGTTCTGGAATGCAAAATAGAATTATGTGAATTTTTTGGAAATTTTTCACCGTCACGTTTTGAAAAAAATCTACTCCAAAAATTGTACTTTTTAACATAGGTTCTTATATGAAATGACATATTGCACACCCAGATAGCCAAGCATTCCTTGGCATAAAAAGGAAATAGTGTTTGGCATAAGTTTTTTGCCGTCATTTTGACATCATTTTGTATGAAACATTTTTGGTTACGTTTATCGCAGTATATTCGTATCATAACTTATATATTAATTATAACTCTTGATTAATTATAACTTATAAATAGATAAAATTTTTTATCAGAATCACATCAGAATTACTTGCAAAAGAGAAAGAATTTAATTATTCTAAAATATTGTTCAAAATCTTATTAGATTTAATAAGTTGAGGTTTTCCATTAATCTCATTTCTTAAAAAATGTAGGTATTGTTTTATCTTTGCCTTCACTACGATATTTATTAACTAGTATATCATAACTTATGCCAGATTCGGTTAATCTTTTTTGCATACTAGCACTTATAACATTATTCATAGGCTTTAACAAAAATAATATTTTCTTTGTATTTGCATTTTTTTCTATCCTTATCAAAACTTCTTCAATTGATTTTTTTGACTCTATTATTTCAGCTATATCCAAAAAAATTATAGAAAATTTTTCTAATAATTCAACATCGAATCGTGCATCATGTGCACCATCATTTGACAATGAAAGAAGTTCTGTTGCTAGAGTGGGGTTAATTTATAACCATTTTTTTTATTAGGATATTTCTTTCGAAACAGAGATAATATATCAGAAAATCCTAGAATATAATTTTTATATTCCTGTAAGAGAGACAACTCTTTAACTTCTAAAATAAAACGAATAGAATCAAATGAACAATTATGAGCTATCAGGATACATTTCTTTTCTATATATTTAAAATACTCTAATAATTTAAGAAATACCATTTGCCGAGGGAAAGTAACAACTTCTTCTCCATTATAGAATAATTGGTTATTGACTCTACTCAAGCCATTAATTTTTGTTGCTTGATTGTCAATTGCTTTTGTAGGAGTAATAAACGAATCAAATTGTAGCTCTTCTCATTTCATACATATTTGTAAAATTTCACGAGATAAGGCGAAGCCTCCGGTCTCTAAATCAAAGAAGACTACCTATATATATATATATATATATATATATATATATATATATATATACCTATATATATATATATATATATATATATATATATATATATACCTATATATATATACCTATATATATATATATATATATATATATATATATATATATGTGACATTCCACGTCAAGTGGCCCCTCCCTCTGTCCAAAAATTGAAGCGACTTTAAATATTGAGTTTGGACTTAAAATGTTCGTATAAGCAAGGGCTTTCGAAATTTGAGTGGCCTTTTGGACAAACTCCATAACCCCATGACCCCATAAGCAAAATAACCCAAAAACCTGATGAAGTGATCTTACAATATGATTTATACGACTTGTCTCATCTCAATAATCGCTTTAATTAAGCTGTTTGGCCCTAAAACCCTCATAAACTATTAACCCCATGACCCCTTGATCTTATAACCCTCAAAACCCCATAACCCCATAACCATATAGCCCCATAAGCTTCTAAACCCCTATAATCGAAACCATCGCACTTTGATTATCTTTCTATACCTCCGTAATCCTGTAATCCCATAACCCCTTGACCCTAAAACACCAAAAACCCATAATCCCATAACCCCATTCTAGAATATGCCCAATTACAAATTTGAATACGCATCATGTCTTACCTGCACAATGTCACGACTCATTCCAAAAACTGCATTACCATGTCGTCAGTATCCAAAAACTCCATAAAAATCATAACTTAATGAGTCTGACCTTGTAATCCATTCAAAATTAGTGTTTTCTCAAAATTTGTACTGGGATGACTGGTATCTCCACGTGGTCAGAATGGGTAACGCTAAAACCAGTACAAATTTTGAGAAAACACTAATTTTGAATGGATTACAAGGTCAGACTCATTAAGTTATGATTTTTATGGAGTTTTTGGATACTGACGACATGGTAATGCAGTTTTTGGAATGAGTCGTGACATTGTGCAGGTAAGACATGATGCGTATTCAAATTTGTAATTGGGCATATTCTAGAATGGGGTTATGGGGTTATGGGGTTTTGGTGTTTTAGGGTCAAGGGGTTATGGGATTACAGGATTACGGAGGTATAGAAAGATAATCAAAGTGCGATGGTTTCGATTATAGGGGTTTAGAAGCTTATGGGGCTATATGGTTATGGGGTTATAAAGTTTTGAGGGTTATAAAATCAAGGGGTCATGGGGTTAATAGTTTATGAGGGTTTTAGGGCCAAACAGCTTAATTAAAGCGATTATTGAGATGAGACAAGTCGTATAAATCATATTGTAAGATCACTTCATCAGGTTTTTGGGTTATTTTGCTTATGGGGTCATGGGGTTATGGAGTTTGTCCAAAAGGCCACTCAAATTTCGAAAGCCCTTGCTTATACGAACATTTTAAGTCCAAACTCAATATTTAAAGTCGCTTCAATTTTTGGACAGAGGGAGGGGCCACTTGAATGTCACATATCTATATATATAAAGGAAGATGTCCTGACTGACTCACTCACTCACTCACTCACTCATCAACGCCCAGCCCAAACCCCTGAATCGAATTTTCACCAAAAGTATATGAAATAGGGGTAGAATTTTCCGGGGAGTGCCACTATGTGTATAGTTTTTCGTTACCGATTTTTTGGAAACCGGTTTTTTTTTATTTTTCTAATTTTTCGAGAAATAATTGACCGAATCTCAAACCCCTGAACCGAATTTTTATCAAAAGTATATGAAATAAGGCTAGAATTTTCCGGGAAGTGCCACTATGTGTATAGTTTTTTGTTACCGATTTTCTGGAAACCGGTTTTTCTAATTTTTCTAATTTTTCGGGAAATAATTGACCGAATCTCAAAGAATTATAGATCAAACAGGGGTAGAATTTTCCGGGGAGTGCTATAAAGTGTATAATTTTTCGTTACCGATCTTTTTGGAAGCCGGTACCAAAATTTTTTCAATTTTTTGGGAATTAATTGACCGAATCTTAAAGAATTGTATATGAAGTAGGGGTAGAATTTTACGAGGAGCGTCATGATGTGTACAGTTTTTGTTACCGATTTTTTTGGAAACCGGTTTTTTTAATTTTTCCAATTTTTCGGGAAATAATCGAGAGAGAGAGAGAGAGAGAAGAGAGAGAGAGAGAGAGAGAGAGAGAGACTATTTGCGTGTCTTATTACATATGTCCTCCGGGGCGAAGCCCGGGTAACCAGCTAGTATATATATATATATATGATAAAACATTTTAATTTTCACTTTATACCTTTCCTTACTTTCTTTCCTATCAAAATATATATTTCCATAAACATCTGCTGTACGATTTGGATGACGTATTTTTGGAACATTCTATAAACATTATTCAGATAGTTTTAAAAAGCTTCTTTTCATATTCCTTGAATATAATACAGAATATTCTTTCAATCTATTTTTTAATATTAAAACTGGTTCCATTTTGACATTCTATAAAGCTTCTTTTCATATTCCTTGAATGTAATACAGAATATTCTTTCAATCTATTTTTTAATATTAAAACTAGTCCCATTTTGACATTCTATACATATTCATAAAACATTATTTCCATCTTATTAGCATATTGTGGGAATATTCTAATATTCTCGAAAAATATTTATAGAATATTCGTAGAAAATGCTTGTGTTATCTGGGTATTGTCAAGGATACCCTCCCGAGTAACATGCAAGTGATTTTAGTCGGGGGTCGCTTTTTATTAAAAAGTTATTAACAAATAAAGTTAGCGAAATGAGAACAGTATATGTGTGAGCGGGAGGGCTGCGCCCCCTGCAACCCTCCTCCACACACTGCTTAATCCTTCACCCCCACACGCGCCCCCCTCCGCCCCACATGCCCTCACACGCCCCCGCCCCCACCTTACCTTCCCACCTTCAATCACATATATATACATAATGAAACATTGGTAAATCTGAAGAACTAACCTATGTAGGTTAGTGACGCGCTTTAAAAGTATTTAAGTGTTTAAAGCGCGTCAACTAACCTATGTAGGTTAGTGACGCGCTTTAAAAGTATTTAACTGTTTAAAGCACGTCACTAATCTACATAGGTTAGTTGACGCGCTTTAAAAGTATTTAAACACTTAAATACTTTTAAAGCGCGTCACTAATCTACATAGGTTAGTTCTTGTTTAATCTTGTTTAATACCACCTCTACTTAAACAAGCTTGTAAAGCGCGCCACGAACCTGTGACAACTCGTCTCGCGTGAAAAGTGTATGCGTGAACTATTTCGACATATATATTAGTCATTTATGCCTTCCAATACTCAAACTTTATTTGTTAATAACTTTTTAATAAAAAGCGACCCCCGACTAAAATCACTTGGATGTTACTCGGGAGGGTGTCCTTGACAATATATGTCAAATTCAAGGTCATCGGAAGTGGGTCCCCTTAACGCCATGTTTACCACTAATTGTACTGCACCATCAGCTTCCATAGCTTTCGAACTACTATAACAACTACTATAACTACTATACAATCTACAATCTACAATCATGTTCTTTTATTTTTTCATTAATAAGTCCTGCATCGCAAATTCTGCATTTTCTGTTTTTAGGCAAAAATCAAGAATTTTTCCCGTTTTTAATCCTATAATTGCACAGTATCTATTTAAGCTTTGTTACGCCCAGGCCGACGTTGAGCCCGTGACTCCTCGGATGACTCTCTCGCACTCACACACACTCGCGCACTCACGGAAATAACGACACGTAATTAAATGAACGAATCTCTTTAATTAGAAGGAACACCAGAAATACACGTCCGTACAGTTTAAAAGCCGAGATTATTCTCAAAAGGCTCCCGTTGTTAAAACAGCCGTCTGTTGTCAAGGGGACGCTTCGCGACTTGACGGAAAGACTGCTCGCTGCACGCTTCAGCTCGGAGATACGAAAAGCATACTGGGCGGCACGCACGCAACACTATCATATGAATATCCGTTGTTTCGTTGACTCCATCCCATGTCACATGAGGCGAAAATTCTAACAATTTTTCCTTCTGGATTACTTTCTGATGGTTCTACGTTCAAAATTAAAAAACCTTCTTGCATTTTTTCTGTGAAAAAAATACAATTGCAATACAAAAGAAAAAAAAATGGAAAAAACGATTAAAAAATCTGTGCAATGTTCGAATTTTAAAAGTAGTAAATTTATTCATTCTTGTGTAGACAATTAGAGAAGTACAGATGCTATAAAATATGTAGAAGTAAAAAAATATGTAATATATAAGAATTATTGATTACACAAATATTTATAGACTTTTCCTATTTAATATTCAGTTTATTAATAATGTATACAAGTATATATAGAAGTTAAACACTATTATGTAATTGTACTGTAAGCCCGTTTTACTTTCTCATAATTTCAATGAGCATATACATTAAACTTACAATAACTTTTTCAATTCTGTAATATTTTCTAATGTGAGCGTGCGTTCTGTTATTGCTGCTTCTGAACAGCTTTCCTTAGCTACAAGTTGAACAATTGGTTTGATTATTCTTTCATGCTTCTTGAAAAGTTTTTCATCTATATTTGGCAAATCGATACAGTTGAAAATCTTGTTTAGCTGAGTTGGACCTGCTCCAGCATGTACAACTCCTGAAGAGAGTATATTATAAACATTGAGAAATAATATAAATAAACGTCTCAATATATTTAAAAAAAAGCTTTTTTTTACTTTTTATGTATTTATAATTTTTATATTTTTACTATATATATATATATAGTAATGTGATTTCTGCCCAGTGCTCTGAATGTCAACGTGAAGAAATTCAAGCAAGCGCGGACACCCCGGGGATGCCTGGGTACGCCCGGGTACTGAGGGGGCTAACCGCCCCCCTAGACCCCCCCGGTGCGGTCGTAACTATGACTCTCTTTAAAGTAGCCAAATGCCTCGTCATCTAATTAGTGACGCGCATGAATGGATTAACAAGATTCCCACTGTCCCTATCTATTATCTAGCGAAACCACTGCCAAGGGAACGAGCTTGGAAAAATTAGCGGGGAAAGAAGACCCTGTTGAGCTTGACTCTAGTCTGGCACTGTAAGGAAACGATGAAGCCGCAGAAGTCGCGAATCGGTCCCTTGACAACGGGACACGTATTGATTGATTATCGCCTGTCAGATTTGTTCTCGAGCCGTGGGATCTTTTGAACGTGTGTTCACGCTCTCTGTATCGAGCCTGCTTTAATAAACGTTAACCGAGTTCCCTTTTTAAACGGTGTTTCCTTCATTTCCGCGGGTTACGGGAGTGAGTGCGCGTGAGAGTGCGAGCGTGAGAGAGTGCTTCGCGACGAGCGCAACAATATATTCTTTTCCACTTTTAACGGTATTCTTTTTTAGACAATTTTTACATTGTACTTCAAAAATTGATGCTGCTCCTTTTACTATTTCCTTCGTAATATCCTCAAGATGCAAACGTTCTTTACAAAATGAGCAGTGCATGTTCTTCGCCATGTGGTCAATGTCGATTATTCGATGTCCTTGAACAATTTGAATCGCCGAGGATTCAGATTCTTCAATAATTTCTTCAAGTTTTTTCCTCTTTTTGCCATTTTCAATCCTAATTTCCATATATTTATATTTTTTTTCACTCACGTACATTTCTTTCCATTTGTATTGTTTATCAGTCATTTTTAATTAAGGTTAATTAACGTTTGACAGAAGCAGCAGCACGCACTATTACACGCGGCGAGCAATCGGGGCGAGCAATGTCAATTCACTTCCACTACTTCAAACGCTAGTACGCTGTTGCCAAATTGTCATTAGAACCCCCGCGTTCCACTACTCCTCCCGAACCTCCTTAATTAATATATTTCTTATATTTTTTTTATCTCTTATACAATTTACAATTATCAAGCGGTTTCTAGTAAGCGGTTTAAATAAAACACGCTCGCACAATCAACATCAAGGCAAACATTTGCCGCAAAGAACAAAGGCTCCGACACGTTCTCACGTGTACTCATTGTTCTTACTTATACTGTGGTACGGATTAAAAAAAATAATAATTTGTTACAAAATGGCGAACTCTTGAAAAAAACGTTTCAAAAATCGGTGAAAAATTGACTTGTTTTTTAACATTACAAAAAAAAACAAATTATTCAATCGAAAATTCCGTACGTACAACTGAAGATAATCTAATTATAAGCCTTCACAAAAAATTTCAAATGTATTTTTTAAAAATTTACTGAGTTATGAATACGCTCAGTTAAAAAAAATCGTGTTTTGAGAAAAACGTATTTAAAGTTTTAAAACGAATTATTTATAACGTTGGAATTTTTTAACTTACCATAGCGCATCTACTCCAGGACCATAAAATAAGTCTCTCAAATTATGTTCAGCATCCTCCTGTGCATTTAAAGTTGTTTAGAATTTCCAATACTTTCAATAATCCAGTGTACACCCTTCGTTACTGGATTATAGCTAAATAAGACGTCAGTTCAGCGATTTTAGCTTCGCTTGAAGTGTTTTTCGGAGCATATTTCCAAACGAAAGCGTTAAAACTCTCATTATTTTGAGTGAAACCAAGCATCTTTTTAATAGTGAAACACAATAAATAGCCCCGTGCGACTGTTCGAGTAAACAGCGGAGAAGGAGCTCAGATTAGAGTGCAGCTACTTCAACAACATTATAGATAAATAAATAAATAAATGTTGTATATAAGGCGAGGCTCAGCCAAGCTCACACGTCAAGTACTCGTGGAAAATAGATGGACAGCCGCTTGCGCCCAGTCCGCGAAGGCATCAGGTCGAGGGCGATCTTTATATCACTAGGGTCAATCGAATCTTGGACAGCGGGAACTTCGTTTGCGTGGCCACACGCGAGGAAACCGACTATTCGATCGAGAGCTCGCCCGCCAAAATCGACGTTCAATGGGTCAGCGAGGCGAGCGTGCAGCTGCAACAGCCGAAATTACCGTCCGCGATCCGCGTGGACAGCGAGGTCGAGCTACGATGTCACGTTGACGGTTCCGGCGACATGAAATACGAGTGGTTCAAGAATACAATGAGCGTAGCGCGAAGCGATCGTGTCGACATCAAGAAGAAGAAGCTGCACATACACAGAGCGGTTTCCGAGAACAAAAGACACGAACAGCTGTGAGCGGCCAGTTTTCGAGGGTTGAGCGAGATACCTCAATGCGTCTGTAGCATATGCGCTTGCCTGAATTATCTAAGCTGTACCTTAATTGACGAAATACAAATAATATTTTATTTTTTTACGACAGGGAGATTCTAATTGTACACACAAGAGCGGCTTACGTAGACTTATTTTAATTTCCGTTTCACCGTATTGTAATTAGCGATAATTATCAGCATAAGACGAGAGAGAGAGAGAGAGAGAGAGAGAGAGAGAGAGAGAGAGAGAGAGAGAGAGAGAGAATTCTTGTTCGCGCTACGTTTCGATAGGCATGCGTGGCATACGCATAGCAATTTTCCGCTCGTGGACGCTAATTATCTTGCAAGTCGTTGAAGGACAAAACCAACAGGATCTGCATATTTCTCAGCGAGCTTTCTTGGCTATGTGTAAATCTTTATGATTTGTTAATCGCACTAATATGTAATGCGCGTTATGTCGCACAATTACTTGAATTTTTTACATGACAACTTGAAAAATCCACGGGAGAAATATGTAAGACCGGGGTGATTATCTTCAAACAGCCGCGTTTCTCTCTCCCAGCCTCGTTAGTGCAGCGAATCAATTGTGTACGCTTGATATATTTATTACTTTAATTAATTGTGCAGATTAATTTGTTACCACAAATCAATGTTTTCTTTTCTCGATCCGTTGAACTCCCGAAATGCGTGTTTGCTCGAGGGGGGTCGCGGAATGCGCGCGGTACGGACGCTCTAGCGGTATTTTGGGTTTCAGTTGTCCTCTCAATCTTCATTGTGTATTGTTGCTCATGGCAAAAGAGTCCCTTTTAGGGGCCTAGGGGAGCGACAACATTATTTGGCGAGTGGCTCCGAAAATCCAGAACAGCAGTGCATCGATTGTTAAAATTGCTGCAAATATTGCCGCATGCACTTTCAACGAAGGTGCTACATATGATGATGCAAGCATTGAATATCGATGTTGGCCGAAATTGCGCTACATACTGCGAGAGCCAAGACCGAGCGCGCATCAATTTAGTTGAAATTCGAGTATAGGAGGCGACGCGCGAAGGGAGAATTGCTCGCAGACAAAAACAATCCTCTTCCCATGAAGCTGCAATTGCTGCTGAGGGTACTCTATATGGTCCTGGAATTGACGACTAGAGGTAAAGTTAAAAATTCTTTACTTAACAATAGTAGAACCATACTTGAAACTTTAAACGCGTTTTTCTCAAAACACTGTTTTCGAAGCCGGTGGACATCATATCTGGAAAACCGCTCGATGGATCGTTTTGAAATTTACACAAAATACGCTGAGAAACATTTAGAGGTCGTTGACGATCTTACTTTTTTAAAATCGATCTTTATTTTTTAATAATTACGTAAAAATGACGACATTTTATCACAGATTTTCCATACCTGAGTTTCAATTCGTTGCCATTTTGTTTAAAAAATCGATTTTAAAAATCGGCGATCGTCAACGACTCGTCTTTACTGATGTTAACTTGAATAACCTCTTTGGTTTTTTTATTTCAGATCGACCGTTTCAACTGGACAGTGTCCACCGCCGAACGTGTCGAAAAAAAACTTATCATCTGCCGGCGGCCATAACTTTTTTGTTTTTGGAAATTTTTTAATAAAAAATTTTTTTTAAAGCTCTCAAAACATATGTATCTTTAAGTACAAAAAAAATTCGTTTTATTCTCACTAATCGTTTCTGAAAAAAAAATCTGAATTTCGACCTATTTTTCGGGCCTTTAGGTGGATGTAGCCTCTTAAACAGTTTATATTTACATATTAAAACAAATGTAACAATTTATATAACAATTGCAAAACATATTGAAATAAAAGTATTTCAATTATTTAATATGTATATAATTTATAAACCCAACACCCTATATATGTATATTAATAAAAAATTAACATTTCTAGAATGTAAAAATAACATTTTTTTATATTTACATTAACAAAAATAAAATGTTACGTTAACATAAATCTTTTGTAAAAAAATAAACTTTTAACAAATAAACAGTGTAACTTTTACACATTATACCAATCAAAAGTTTGAGTTGTTACATTTGTAAAATGTAAAAAGAACATTTCTTATATGTTAATTTCAACATAAAAGTTATGTTATTTGTACACACAATTAACTTCAAATTACGATCAAAATTACATTTTTTAAATTGAAATATTAACATAGTATCAATGTTACCATTTAACACATCTATATTATATTAAATTAATACAAAAATTTGAGTGGACCGTTTGGACATGTTATTTATGTTATATTTAACACAAATTTTCCATTTTTTATTACACACCTTTGACCCGAAGAATGGTGTCACGTCCTAACGGAAGTTTTTTTAAAATGATTACTGAACAATTTGGATATAAGAACACTCGTTTATTGAAGTCTTGGATCAACATGAAAACATGTGAATGAAGCCAACAACTTATCTTTCTTTTACGATGTAGACGTTATGATGTTCTGCCACAACACATCTACAATATGCGCTTCAACATCGCTTTTCACAGTAACACCGTATAAATAACATTTTTAACAAATCTAAGAGACGGTACTCCAGAGCCTTGTTAAACTTTGAAATTCGTGACACATTAACTACCATTTATATTTCTTACGATCGTGTGTTGCTAGAATTGAAAATCAAATTCTTTCACATGTTCCGTCGTTGTTAGTCACCATCTTTTTCAAATTTAACATAAGTCAATATTCGATAGAAGGGCTGGCGAACTAGCCGGGTATTACGCAGCACTTGCTGTTAGACTTTAGACCAACGACTGGAACATACGTATTCCTGGAGAGAAATTAAGGACACTCGGATAGTCAGCGTGTTCCAGTCTTGGACGACAAAGATAGATCCTTCCTTCCTTCTACCGACTTATTGACACCACATCCAACTAATTATACAATAATGGAATCAACATTGTTGCCGATGACCATGACATATGTAAAGGATATATGAAGACATGTAACCGAGTTAAGGCCATTGCCAATCACACTCGATTATTCTTCGAGCTCAAGGAGAATAATCGACTTTAGACCAAAAATGACTAAAAATAGACGTCATTATGTCGTCTTCTGACGTCACTTTGCTACTTGGGTTATAGAGTATTATCTCAATATAGAACCCCAACGAATAATTGTAGCAAAATACCAGAATAAACAAAATTCCGCCAAGAGAGATTCAATATTAAATGAAATACAAGAGATCCGCATATTGCAAGACCGCGTAAATAGATTAGAAACGTTAAATTATGATTGTCACGAAAATCAAGTACGATGTGAACATAATAACAGCCCGTTAGATATCACATACGAACGAACGTCGAACGATATCAGAAATCAAACGGAACGGAAATTTTTTGTCGACACGTATGACACCGAGCGGGTAACGAGGCGGGAACGCCGCAGTCTAGGACTGCGATCCGATATTCATTGCCAATACTGAATATCTATAGTTTACGTCACGTATACTATAGATTTTTAGTACTGGCAGTGAATATTGGAACGCAGCCTAAGCAGCACTAAGGAGACTCGAATGTCTCACCGACAAGAGCAAATTGAATTAAACAAGTTCTACGAGGTATAGAATTTGCTGTAGGGGCCTGGAATAGTAGACTAGCAAGAAACAGCTGTAAGTTTCCAAAAATTATAACTTTTCGATATCCAAAACTTTAAATGCGTTTTTCTCAAAACCACTTTTTTCAAACTGGCTGGCGTGATAACTCAAAAACTATTCGCTCAATCGACTTGTCCTTGTGCATATAGATAAATAAATTCCCTCGTCGATAAACCTACAATTATAATATATGATTAAATTAAACAACTGTTAACTTTATATATTAGCCAATTGAGTCGAAATAAAACTTGTTATTATTGTTAATCTATATTGGCGGAACACTCTATCATTTTTGGTTTATTACACATCATCGACCTAAATAATGATGTCTAACAACGAAGGATTTTTCCATACCATTAACAATCAATTTGGAAGGAATGCGGTAACTATGTTGAAATCTTGGATTAATAACAGGAGGAAGATCTGCACAGCAAGACAGCAACTAATCTTTTTACTCCGATGTAGACGACACGACGTGCTACCTCCACACATTCTATATCTACGCTCCAACATTAATTTGAGAAGTTCCACCGCGAAACGTAATTTTATTAGTCATAAAAAGTGATATCAAAAAGCAATGTTAAATTTAGAGATCAAAGATCTGAATCATCACTTGAATTATTTGAAGTCGAAGTTTAATTACATTCACGACCGTCTCTTTCACTCTCTTACCAGAACGGATGTTGATTGAGTTTTTCGATGCTAATAGGCATAAACTGATCAGGTATAACGGTACAATTAAACAACGTTATAAAATCAATTTAATTAGCCAAATACTACTAACAATAAGACAAATATAAATCTCAAAAAATAACATTTTTAACTACATATGTTTAATTAATAATCTTCTATTTTATTTTTCTGTGATTTTTTTTTGTGATTTCAGGCAAATTTTAAGAATAAGTCATTAAAACAGATCTAAAATTAAAATAAAGCATAAAAACTTGGCTCGGTTCGCATTTTGATATATAATGTTATGATCAAAGTCCGAAATCCTAGCGCAATCCTAGGATTGACTAAATTCTGTCGAACGGCCAAGCGTCCTGGTCAATGAGCGATTTTGGGGCTCGAGTCTTGAATTCATTCGAAAGAGAAACATATGCGTAAATTCTGCTTTTACAACTTTTCTGTAAGAGCAGAATTTCTGCGCATACACAGTTGGAAAATTTGTAAGGAAAGCAATATTCGACGCTAACTGGCAATATAGATTTATTATGTTTCACGACGTTTCGACCGTAAATTTCGGTCCTTATCAAGTGTTACAGCTACATGTATCGTACAAACAATTCTAGTCCTGGCATTGTGCCAACAAGTCAAAAGTCAAGAACTAAAATTAGAATAAATTATAAAGTTAGATAAAATGCAAGTGAAAAGCAAAAAACAAAAATATATATGTATAAAAATTCTAAAATTAGAGAACTTACTAGTTGGTGCGTCATATGTAAAAGAAGTAATGTAAAAGAAAAAGCATGTCAGCAACACACGACTAACAAAAGCACACTGATCACGATCGACGTTAAGTGTTCTTTATTATTATATATCATATGTCCCGGTCAAGTTATCCGTGTCTTTTTGTAAATTGATTGTATTATTGTGTTGTTTGATGAAAAACATTTCTGCGATCTCACGTTTTCTAATTTGTTTTTCGCAACGCAATATTTCTGTTTTCGACCATTCGAATTCGTAATTGTAAGTAGTGCGGTGCTTATCTGACAACCGAATGATTGCTGACATGCTTCTTGATGTGCGCTTTATGCTCTTTGATGCGTGTCTCAAGATGTCTTTTTGTTTGGCCAATATAAGTGGCATCACAATTTGCGCAATTAATTTTGTAAATTACATTAGTTTGTTTGAAACTGTTAAGTCTATCTTTCCCCTTCTTTATGACGCAATCAAGTGCTTTAGGGACTGTATAGAGAACGTGAAGACCGCAATTTCTTAAAATGCGCAAAACTCTCTCGCTGAAACATTTAATGTAAGGAACTGTTATACAATTTTCCGGTATCTGTTCGAGTCAGATGTGTTATCGCGGTACCTAAGTACTTTCAATCTGTCCTTGATACATTTGTCGATAATATGTGGGGGATAACAATTATTTAACATAAAATATAAAAGGTTAAGGCTCTCGCATAAACAAACACGTGAAATACGGGCAAATGAGAACCGAAGCGCCGATTACAAGGCGACAATTACATAGTATATTTAAACTCCGAACACATACGTTTCGGTCCTTTGTTTGGACCTTCTTCAGTGACGCAGAAATAAAATTAATACCTAACATGCAGTTACGCCATCATTAAACAATAAAAGTCCAGCTACGCTGTCATTTCCATAAGGTCAGCATTACAAAATCCGTAGGTCAAATACAAAGGGACGATGCAATTTCCCGGGGCGACTGTTGCCTTTTAACAGTATTCCTTTTATTTTGTCGATATTACTGTCGTGAAAGCGCTTGTCGGATAAAATTGCGTGGTCGACCAAACTTGTTATGGTGTTCAATTTGTATTTCTTCGGGTGACTAGAGAAATAATTAATGTATCGACCCGAGAAGGTACACTGAGAGAACAGTATATTAATAGTTAATATACATGCTTTGTCGTTAATGTAAGAATTTTTTATGTCCGTCCCTAATAAATATTTCTTCATAATTAATATATGCTATATTGCGTATCACTGAATATAACTACATTTATCAGTATAAAAATAATATTACTGCATACCGCAGTCCGTGCTTTATTACAAAATCACGCAAATTGCTTATAAATTTGAGTATATTTACGTTTGCTTTTCAAGTATTATCCACAAAATTTTTATTATCTTTAATAATGTTAAACTTATAAGAAATTATAGTTTTACTTATACTTAAAAACTTCAAGTTTCCATTGAACTCCACATATATTCATAAACAATTTGTATACAAGTAATAATATAACATTGACTTTCTTTGTCATAAATAAATGTATGTTTGCGTAAAATATTTTATCAATTTCGACAAATAAAATAATTTATTTGAGATTATTGATTATACTTATATTAATAATTAATATAAATTTGTTAATTACAAAGACATTACATTTAATATACATACAATTTCATATAAATTGATGGTATTTTTACTATACAGTTACGTATATTATTATTAAATATTACGAATTTACATTGACATTTGTATATTTCTGACAAAGATATCAAGTCTAAACTCATGGTATATTAATAATTAAAAAAGTATTTCTCTCAGGTTTCGTGTACCAATTAGTAAGTAACGTATCACCATCTCTAATAACACTCGCATTTAAATAATTGATTGAGTTATTTTCCTCCGTCTCGTAAGTAAATTTCAGTCGGGGATGATAATTGTTAAAAACAGTTAAAATTTCATTGATTTTTGATTTAGGAATCACAGCAAAAATATCATCGACATAACGATAAAAAACCCGGACCACGAAATTTAATTGTTTCAGACAGAATGTCTCCAAGTCGTCCATTACAATGTCAGTAAGGATAGGAGAGAGAGGGGACCCCATAGGGCTACCATAAACCTGTCCATAAAATTGTCCGTTAAATTAAAAGCTCGTAGAAGATAAAATGAGGTCCAATCGCGTATAAAAATTGTTCTAAATTAAAATCTGTCTTACGGGAAATATGTTTCATCAAGAGAAACCAGCAATTCGTCAGAATTAATCTTGAAATTGCTGATCTCACAATCAGTCACGAAGGTCCAGCTATCTTTAATGTATGACTTAATTAGGTTTCGGTATGGAGTCATGTAGGATGTTGTAGAGGAAACGAGCCACATTGTAGAGAGGGCTACCCACGGCGGAGACAATGATTCGCAGTGGAAAACCGTGTTTATGTATCTTAAATAATCCGTAGCATCTCGGGAGGTTTCCGTTAGTACAATTAAGGCATTTATAAGTACGATCATCGACGATGCCATTAGTGCGGGCCATGATTTGACCAGTTCGTTAAGTTTCGTTGTTATTCGTTTAATTGGGTCATTTTTTAATTTCTTATACGTTGTTTGATCTTCAAGCAACGACGTCATCTGATCAACATATGTTTTTTTATCTATGACAATCGTTACCGGTGGTCCAGGCTTGTCCACAACTATCACTTCAATCTCAGCCGAATCCTTTTCATGCTCGTTCGACGCGGTCATGGTGTACGTGCCGCCGTCATCTCAGATGGATTTCTCGATCAGTAGCTGCGTTCGATCGCTCTTGTTTATATGTTTATATGTTGTTTATTGTTGTTTATTGTTTATATGTTTATAAACTTGCAATTCGAAATTTTATTATATTAATATATTAATCTTTGAAATGGTAATTATATTAAAAAAGCTAGAAACAATAGGATAGATAAAGTTAATATTTTATTAATAATACTCACCGAATTGATTTTTGGCAACAACAGATCGATCAGTAGTCAATGGCTCGGAGCGACCCTGAAGATTTTCCGCGGACACACAGAATTCGTACGTGGTTCCCTCAAGCAACCTTGGCACAGTCGCATGATTAAACTTGGGATTAACGTGTGTAACAGCTGGTGTCCACCGCCACCATGCGTGAGATCGCGTTTTTCGATGACGTATCCACTGTAAATAAAAAATTGCAAATAGTCGTGTCATTTTACTGCTTTTCTACATCCTTGGGCCAGAAACTTTTGGATCTTACAACGTATAATTTTTAATACGACAAATCTGCTACGTGAAATTGTAATTTAATAGTTATAATTCTAATAAGAGAAATCACAAAGAGAATTTATAAATTAAAGTAAAAATATATGGAAGATATACACAGCTAAAACTAGATTAAATAAAAATATATGTATCGCAAAAATTATTCGCGACGCGAAATTTATTTCATGGATGACGTTTTCCAAATATTAAAAATTTATTTACGTAAATTCGCTGCCTCCATTATCCTTGGGTGGCTTCCACGAAAGCGTGACGGACTGGCTGGTGATTTCCTCGTACTGTAAAGGACTTCCGGCGGTCCGGGTTTATCTAGAACGGTCATTTGGAAGCTGCCTTCATCTATGCCGCTGCTGTTCTTCAGCAATAAATGGTACAATCCCGAATCGGATACCTTAGCGTTGACGATGTGCACGATCGTGTGATAGCCGATCGATGTGATCGTCGTCCTGTCGTTGGAAGTCAATTCGTTGCTTCCTACGCTCCATGTTGCCTCCGGCGTCGGTTCGCCGACGAAGTCGATATCCACGTGGAAGATAAGTCCAGCCTTGGTACGAACGTCCTGCAAGGGCGTCTTGATCTTCAGGGCCACTAAAAAAGTTGAAGGAAATTGAATGCAACGATGTTCAACGCAAATAAATATAGTGTTGCGTCCCTGAAGTTTCGCTAATTTATATCTCCCCGTATAAGATCAACTGGATCAGGAAAAATCAATAATCTTGGTTCCCTATACTTTCCCCTCTTCTCCTTTATATGTATATAAACGCGACAATATATAGAACAAAATATATTAGAAGTTTTGAATATAAAAAATTATATAAAGCTATATAAAATATTAATTAATAAAATCTATAAAATTGGAAAATGTAATTTACTGCTTCTTATTATAATTTTTAATCAAATCGTCGCTTTCTAAACTAATACTATGGAAATTCACAACTTACTGTAACGAGGTTTGGCAGTGACGAGATCGCTGGGTTCCGACGGTTCGGATTGACCGGCGGCGTTGACAGCGATCACACGGAATTCGTATTCTTGACCTTCTGTCAGGTCCGGAACGGTCGTGCTGTTTTAACCAGCCGGCACGTGCACAGCATTCACCCAGTAAGGGCTGCCTTTCTCCTTCTTCTGAACGATATAGCCAGTGATCGGTGATCCACCATCGTTCTTCGATGCTGGCCATTGCAGATCCACGTGGTCCTTGTTCCAATTCGTGATCTGCGGCTTGCCAGGCGCGTCCGGTTCATCTAAAAATCGCAGACGTATTTATTAACAATAATATCATTGTTTCTTTTTTGTCAAATATATCTTTAGTTTTAGGGTTTTACAATGTGCACGAATTTTAAAACTTTTAAATGTCATTTTTATTTAGATTTAAAGTACCTTTTTTTATCAAGTCACTCGCCAAACTCGTTCTTCGCGATGATGCTCCTCGTGATCTCGAGCGGATCGGACTCTCCGATGTTGTTGACAGCCTTGACGCGGAATAGATATTTCTTGAGATGAATCAGACGGCTGACCTCATGGCTCAACACCATGCTCATGCCGGCATCAGACCAAGTTCCACGGGACATGTCCATCTTCTCGATGACGTAGTGCAGAATGGGACTGCCACCATCGTCGAGAGGATGCCCCCAGGTCAAATGGCAACCCTCTTTGGTGACATTGCTGACGTCCAAAGGCTTCTCCGGCGGTGCTGGTCTATCCAGGACAGTGACTCTCGCGCTGGCGCTGGAAATTTAACGTCATCGTTTGTTTAACTAATAATCATCAAGAATATAATAAAATTACATTGATAACTTGCCAAAGTTATCCGCTCGTAGGGCACGTAGCGGAAAATATTATAGGAGATACCCCCCCAAAGTCGACCCCAAGCTATCGATCAAGCCTACTTAGAACTTGATCCGTTCACTCGTTATCGAGATCTCAACATCTTGGGTACTCGCAACCCGTCGCGTCGCGTAAAAGAGTCACGGTCGGTCTCGCTCCGCGTGTACTTGGCACGAGACACTACCGTGTCTCTTGATCTTGGTTTAACTTCCTGTCATCTTTTCCTAGTTCTAAAAGTTAGAAAAAGATAGAAAGTAAGTTAAACCGAGATTAAAGTTAATCTACATTGGTAGAAATGGGCATTATGCCCATTTCTACCAATAGGCGATTTTTGGCGTGACTCTGGTATAA
Source organism: Temnothorax nylanderi (assembly GCF_030848795.1). Classification (NCBI taxonomy): domain Eukaryota; kingdom Metazoa; phylum Arthropoda; class Insecta; order Hymenoptera; family Formicidae; genus Temnothorax; species Temnothorax nylanderi. The sequence goes on from NW_027249119.1 coordinate 190,200, forward strand.
GCAACCAACGGGTACCTAACTGCACCAGAACCAATAGCAGCCACGGATAGCGACTTTGGTATATGTACCAAGCCATACCAAACGATCGCCAAAAATCGCCTAATGTAGATTAACTTTAATCTCGGTTTAACTTACTTTCTATCTTTTTCTAACTTTTAGAACTAGGAAAAGATGACAGGAAGTTAAACCAAGATTAAAATTAACCTGCGTTGATAGAAATGGACATAAGGGGGACAGTTAGAAAGAGATGAAGCGTGAGTTTAATCGAAGGTTACAGTTAGGCCCAGTTTCACAGTGGCCAGTTAGCTTAACTAGTAGTTAATTCTCACTCTCTGTCTCTTTCTAACCTCAAAGGTTAGAAAGAGACGGAGAGTGAGAATTAACTACTAGTTAAGCTAACTGGCCACTGTGAAACTGGGCCTTAATCGGAGATGGTGAAACCGGCTAGCGTTTTCGATTGAAGCGGATTTGATCGACCCGAGATCGATTAATGACGTCACACGTTCTGCCTCGGGTTACTAGCGATTCATCGAAATATCAACCCATGTGGTCGAACATTGATATTTCGATGAATGCGCGCGCATGTGTCGTTCAGTGTTGCTACGCGACAAGAATCATAACATTCATAACCTGTAACCTGATTCCTGTCAACTTTAAAACGTTTAATATCTCGCGTCGCGGGGCAGAGCGTCACTTTTTTCTTTCGTTTCGTGCAAAAACGCGTCGATTGAGCATAATTTCATCGATATTTGAGGTAAGGCCCCTAAACTCTAAACTAAATAATTAGTATAATTACCATTACGTACATACAATAAAACAAATTAAAGGAAACAAAGTATTAGTGAGGTTCAACTTTGTCCATATTAATTTATTTGTTTATGCGGAGTGAATCAAGAGTGTGGAGTTATGATGGTCGCGACCGCATAAACAAATAAAGTATTATGGAAAAAGTTGAATGCGACGAATACTTTGTTTGCTTTAATTTGTTTTGCACTGGTGTTCATAGCATTTGAATCAATTCGCGAACTTCACGCAGAAAACAGCAGAGAAATGAAGCCCAAAAGAATATATTTTCTTGTTTTTTTCTTTATTCATATTTATTTATATAAAATGTTTTTAAAATATATTGTTTTTATTGTTTTCTAGTGTCTGCCATTGTTTCTTCAATTGCTGAATTGAGAACGCCATACTTACTGCTGTGGAAACTCCCCTCGCAGCCCTCGCTGCGCACGCAGCTTCCTGGGTCAGCCTTCCTCTGCTAGGGTGGAGCAAGAGTTGTGTTCAGCTTTAGGTTCTAACACCTTCACATGCACGAGAAACATAAGTGAAATAAATTGGAAACCGGTTTTCCCAAGAAGAAGCCCAAATTTAGGTAATCATTCATTTCACTATTGAACTTGTTCATCTCACTTCTGTCCTCATTATATTTCCAGTTATTAACAACAGTTTTTCATGATACTACGTTAATTGTATATGTTTATATTACTTATTAATAATTCTCTTTTATGCACACAGGGACCTGAACAAGAAAATACATCTGCAAAATGGAGCAGGGCTCCTCCGCTACCTTTGAATCCACAAGTTGATACATTGACATTCCAGCAAATTGAAATTGACCATTATATAGGTAATAATATATTTTTCAAATATGTGTTAAAAGTAACAGCAACTCTGTCAATTAGAAATATACTAATATTGCAAAATTTGTATGTAGGTAAACCCCTTCCGGGAATGCCAGGCAGTAAGGTAGGACCTGTATCGATAATGAGGATGTTTGACGTTACGGAGCTAGGGAATTCCGTCTGTTGTGACACGTCCATGGCTTTTGTCCATATCTGTTTGTATCGGCTCCATCGAATTTCACGAACAATCACTGTAGGCCATTTAAAGTATGTTTATTGTAATAGAAAAATTTATTTTCTTCGCGTTAATCTGAAAAGTAATTGACATAAGAATTTTCTCAATACAGGAGGCTCTTAATCAAGCTGTGAAGAGGGATATGAAATGAAATCCAGATAACATACAAGACGCCATCCTAGCAGTCGAATTGGTCTATAAACAATCGGTGTATGGATACGGAGAAATGACAAATTGCCGTTTTTGAAAATTACAGTGACAGTCCCAAGATTGATAGCAGCTTGCAGAAGATTATTAGAACGAGATACGAGATCAGAATTATCAGTTTCTATATCGAGTGCGCTGGACGCTAAGGTAATTATTGTATTTTTTCTTTTCTTTTTTGTTACTGTAATGCCCTTTACCGCGTGAATTTAATTATAAATCTTTTCTACAGTGTGTGTGGTCTGTTGACCGCCACAGGACCCCCCTGGTTGTGGAAAAGCCCCGGTTAGGTGAAACTGAACCGGACGGGAGGCTTCGTTGTTCTGCCTGCCCTGGTTTGTTTGGCTCGTTCTTCCGTAGATGGCTGGATTCGGGATTTGTCCTCTTCTTCTGTCAGTGTGTATGCTGGTTTCAGTCGATCTATCGAGACGTTGATTGCCTTTCCTCTGACTCGTATTTTGAAGGTTTTTTCGCCTCTGTTGAGTACCTCGTATGGTCCGTCATACGGAGGTTGTAGAGCTCCGGTTGGTGTATCCTGTCGCAGGAAGACTTTTGGTGTAGTCTGTATGTCTTTGAAGATGAATGTGGCGTTGTGGCCGTGGCGTTTGAGTTTCGGACTTAGTTGTTCCATTGTCCGTCGTAGTCTGGTGATCAGGTCCTCCGTGTCTGCTTTGTTGGCTGTCTCTCATTCTTCCAAGAACTGTCCTGGCAGGCGGATATTCCTTCAGGAAGTTCCTCATTCTGGCGAACCAGCAATTTTGATGGCTATTATAGGTAATATTTTTAAGATAATTTTACATTTATTGCAGTTTGTCCAATTTTGTTCCGAAAAAAAATTGATAAAAATATATTTTTTTTATGTTGCCAGGTATTTACAGAATGTTGCTTACTCACGGTAAGCTATGTATGGGCAAAGAAATATTGCCAACGAAAGTACTACCGTTTCTGTTGCCTTTCTTCTGCATAGAACAAAATCTTAGCATGACACAATACGAGGCACTTTCCACGCTAGTCGTCGATATGATAAATCGAGTAACCAGCGAGCATCGAAAGGCATTACGACAATTGGATGCGGTGCGCCGTGAGACGCAACAACTCGATCAGGCACTTTCTCAAATGACGTCGCCCACTTTTATGCAAAACAACAGTCTAAGCGACATTAATCTATCGCCTCAAATTCTATCCCTGAACGCTAATACTAAAACAGTAAATATTGAAAATGGATTAACCATCGAAGACAAGTACAGGTTTGTCTCAGCTATTTTCAAAAATTTCATATTTTACTCGACATACTAATTGCTATTTACATTGATTTCTTTCCAGATTAATTCAACAGCAAGAAACGCATCAAAGATTGCAGTCTCAGTCTATGTTGACTCCTAAAGCTGCGCCACAACCTGTAAAGTCGCAGCCAAAGGATTTAACTGCGACTTTGTTAAAAAACAATCTAGACAAATTAAATCTGTCTATGTCAAGATCGACCATGTCACAACCGGATTACTCGGCTACTAAAAATGCATATAAATATAACGACATTGGTCTAACGCAATCACAATTTTTAACATCTCCAACGCTTAATTCGCAAACATTGAATAGGCCAATGAATTGGAATTCCAATGGAATAAACGCGCCCATGAACTGGAACTCGCCACAATCTACCTTGATGTGGAACTCTATCATTCCCCAGAATAATGTAAATTTTGCAGCACAACCAGAAGTTAAACCAAACTTAAACTTTCCTGGAACTTTGCAACTTCTTTTGTCGTCCACTAATATACAAACCAATACGAACAAACCTAATTCACCCACGCAAGATATCATGGATTTGCTTAGTTAATAGATTTAATTCTAATACAAACATTAATAAATATTTGTACAATTTATTTCTAAATAGTTCAATAAATATGCATTACACTAATTATCATAAAAAAGTAGTTTTATTTATATAAAAAAAATATATATACATATACATATATATGTGTGTCCCCTTAAAGGGATGCTGGAGCCGCAGGCGAACTCGATCAGCGTCGATAAAGAAGTGCTCACCGATTCTTACATATACATACAGAGCGCCTGCTCTAGGGCTACCCGTTATATTGATCCGTATGTTTTTGGCTGAATTCGGGGAGACGCGTAACATGTGCATATGAAATTTTCAAACACACTTTTCTCTTATACTAAAGCTCGCAGTTCATTTCTGCAAGCACAGGATTCTTCTTTATTGTATTATTGTATTTCCGAGACAGCTGCCAGGTTTTTGTGTATACGTACAGTTTCATGACGATACAGAGCGGTACGGCGGGTTGCCCATTCGAGCAGGCGCGCATGGTCGTTCACAATTGCGTTGACTTCGGTGCATCACGTATAACCACTCGCATATCTTTTTTACAATAAAATGGACTTTGTAGCGCCCGAAGTTGCAATACAATTGTGACGGATTTCCGTAGCAGTAACATTAAAACAGAAGTCGAGATGACAATACAGGTTATGAAATAAATTTTATTAAGAAAACGAAAGACATCTTCTCTCTTACGAAAAAAGTTCGTACCATAATCCATCATAATCATTATATATTATAATTTTATTACTTAAATTATTTTTTGCACACAATGTTTATGCACAGGACAAAAGTCAGCAATTAGTATATGTGTGCAAATTTAAATTATAAGTCGGCTAATAAATTTCATTCAATGTAAGTTTAAATAATGGCAGAAATCACCATTAACAAATCTTACAATATTCATTTTGTTTAATTAATAAATAATTTATCATTAAATTGATAATCAATTTAATATATCAATACTAATGAGCATTATATAATTCTTTATATAAATGATGCTGCTGCATCTTAAAAATCTTAATCTTAATCTCATAAACAAGAGGTTTATTAGTATAAAATATACATTTTAAATATGATGCTAATAAATAGTTTATATAAGGCAAATTATCATAATATTTAATGAATACTTTTCAGTAATAAATTCCTTGTAGATTTAAATGAGATTCAGTAGCATTATTTACATAAAGATGCTTATTAGCATCAGTATATTGAATTAATTATTAATGTTAATGATGAAATATTAATAATCTGAAATAAATGTTGTTAGACATAAGATCCGCTGATAATCGTTTTTATCGTTATAAATAACGATGGAAACGGTTATCAACGGATCTCGTGCCTAATAACATTTATTTCAGATTATTAATATATATATCTCCGGGCCGTGTGACGGATCAAAAGGGGAAGGAGAGAAGGATGATAGGCCTCTCCGGCAGTTCTCTCGCACCTCCGACACTCCACTAACCGAATTTAAGAATGCATCCTTACAAGAGACACACAACTCAAATGTTGCTCCCCCAAGAATTGCTCCGTCGAGAAAGATTTTGTGATTGGGTCTCAGAACAGGTAAATTATATATTGCTTCCTCATAGAGGAAGCTTTGTTTTCGTAAATTCGTATATGAACTTTTGATTGTGTATAAAGTTGGTTCTAATCAACCAAATTTAAAAGAATTATATATAAAATTGGGGTAGAAGAAACCAAAGAAAAGATTGTTTTTTGAGTTTTTTTTTCAATTTTTTCTACCCCTATTCCATATATAATTCTTTAAGTTTTGGTTGATTAGTTTTTTAGTTATATAAAAAACACAGTGTAGTGTTAAATGTTAATCCCCTTTTAAGAAGGTATGAAATCGATGTTTGAACTTTGCGAAGCTGACCGAGTGTCGAGCGTTTATTTTATAAATGACTGTATAAGTTACTGATTTCATTTAACAGTAGTACCTCATGGGTGACGAAGAAATCTATTATGATTTTACAAACGTCGGTTAACTTTAAAAAAAAAACCTAGTTTACTCATTATTCATCTCTTTCTAAGGGGGACAGTTAGAACATCTCAAGTCTCAATAATTGAGACTTCAAAAAATGATGTTTTAAAATAATAAAAAAGTGTGCAAGTAGAAACTTGCACATTGTTTCCTCATAGTTTTTATTCTATATTATTTGTTAGTTTAATACTCTACTATTATTATCTGCGTGACTGCTATGATTTCGAAGTATTTGTGAGTTTAGTTTCCTATTTCAGGAATAATATCTGAATAATGGATATTTAGATGCATCTCAGGCGTTTCGCGGCGCGCGGCCGTCGCGCGGATCGCGCCTAATATTATGGCTCTAACATCGCGCGTTATGAAACAATATTGAGATTAAATCAATAATTACTATTCTCTTCTCTCGAATAAAATAAGATTGACTTAATATCTTGAGACAAGAATATATAAATTTAAGCTTATATATTCTTGCGTTTAGACTAATCTTCACGCGACGTTATAACTTATAACGTTATAACTTCCCTTAAGAAAAAGAACTGAGCAGTTGCACCAGTAACTGATGAAGTTGAATCAGTAACTTGTGATGTTCTATCAGTGACTGAATACGAGAGTCAGTTACTGGTAATGCTTTTCAGTTGACGTCCAGTTTTAATAATCAGTTTCTACAATACTGGTTAGACACTGAGTGTTGTCATCAGTAACTGATGACTGGACCTCAGTTTTTTTTAACGGTTTGTCAGATACTGATTATATTCTTCAGTTGACACCCAGTTTTAATAATCAGTTTCTACATTACTCTAAAAACTGGTTAGACACTGAGTGTTGCCATTAGTAACTGATGACTGGTCCTCAGTTTTTTTAACGGTTTGTCAGATGCTGATTATGTTCTTCAGTTGACGCCCAGTTTTAATAATCAGTTTCTATATTAATCTAAAAAACTGGTTAGACACTGAGTGTTGCCATCAGTAACTAATGACTGGTCCTCAGTTTTTTTTAACGGTTTGTCAGATACTGATTATGTTCTTCAGGCAAGTTTATAGAACTGGTGAAAGTTCAATTGATTCAATTGATCAACCGAACAACATGGAAGTTCTATCAGTTACTGATCAATATAAAACTGAATAAAACTGGACCAATATTGACCAGTTCTTTTAACAGTAACTGGTACAACTGTTCCTTTTATCAGTAACTTGTTTCAATATACTGATCGTGCTGTCATCAGTTACAATAATCAGTTATCCACCAGTTAATGCCCAGTTTTTTTAATCAGTAACTAGTATAACTGTTTCTTTTATCAGTAACTTGTTTCAATAAACTGATCGTGCTGTCATCAGTTTCAATAATCAGTTATCCACCAGTTAGTGCCCAGTTTTTTTATCAGTTTTGACTGCATTTTTTCTTAAGGGATACTTTAATTCTGGACAAAAAATTTTTAATTCGGTGACATCAATCAAAAGATTAGTGTGTCTGAAAATTTCGCGGTAAAACAGACCTGTCTCCAGCATCCCCTTAATTGTATGCGCCCTAATCAAGGCGATTTTTGTCATCTACTTCAAGAAATGAAAGATGATCCACAAATGTTCTTCCGATATACAAGGATGACAGTTCCAATTTTCAATAAATTATTAGAAATAATGAGACCATCCTTAATTAAAAGAAGTCACCGAGCTTTGGTTCCGGAGGAACGTCTCGCTATAACACTTAGGTACGATATTTTTTCAAACTGAAGCTCATTTAATATCCGAATATAGGCCGTACTATAAAATTTTACCTTTAAATAATTTAACTGTGTTTTTAATTGTTACAACAGATATCTTGCAACGGGAGATCAGATACTATCAATTGCATGGGCTTATCGTACAACATAGCATCTGTCACTCGGTGATGGTGTTTCCGAAGAGTGCCGAACGCAACCACCTGTTAATAAAAAAATTGAAATATTATACGCGGAATCTAAAAAATTGTTTTGCAATTTCCGAAAAATTTCATATATAGTTTTTGACTTATCGAGATTATTTTTTAACCCTTTAACGGCCGACAAAATTTTACGTACTTTTAATCGATATAATTGCGGCGGCGGGGTCTCCGGCGGGGTCTGCGGCGGGGTCTCCGGCGTGGTCTCCGGCGTGGTCTCCGACGGGGTCTCCGGCGGGGTCTCCGACGTGGTCTCCGGCGGGGTCTCCGTAACCCCGGTGTTTGTCGAAAATCGTCGTCGTCGAAAACAGACATACAACCATATGCCTATCAGACATATCAATACAATGCTGGACCATACTAAATATAAGCATAGATTTATTTTGTAGGTTCCGTTGAATTCTGTAACACAAATTGTAAAACCCCACTTGTGCTACTAAGGTGACCCTTTTTCAATTCATAAAAAGGTTAAATTTAAAATGAAAAAAAGTGCGCAAATTAGAAACTTGCACATTGCTTCCTCATCATTACAGATTGCTACCATTGCTCCTATTTTATTTCGCTCATAAAGCTTCCTCTATGAGGAAGCCAAACTAATAAATACTAATAATTATGCATCAAATAAAATACAAGCTTTCTCATAAGAGGAGCTTTGTGAGCGAAATAAAATAAGAGCAATGGTAGCGATCTGTAATGATGAGGAAGCAATGTGCAAGTTTTTAATTTTTTTATTTATACATTAATTTTTTATTTATACTTTAAAATAATTTTTTAAATACCTATATAAAAATTATTGGAAATTTTTCTAATTCTATTATATTCTTCAGTCTTTTCTACTCCTATTTCATATATAATTCTTTAAAATTTGGTTGATTAGTTCTTGAGCTATAACCGTTTGAAGTTAGCAATTTTTTAATAATTCTATTATATTGTTCAGTCTTTTCTACCCCTATTTCATATAGAATTCCTTAAGATTTGGTTGATTAGTTCTTGGAATACAGACGTTTGAAATTTCGAGGATTCCGTGCAAATATAGGAGCCTTATAAAGCTGGGTCTAATCAACCAAATCTTAAAAAATAATATATGGAATAGGGATAGAAAAGACTGAAGAATGTAATAGAATTAAAAATAGACCGATATCTCAAATATTGAGAAAGCTACAGCGTAAAACACTATTTCCATAAAAATCTGGGAAAAAAATTTTTCCACCATCACAAAGCTTTCTCTATGAAAAAGCAAAAAAATAATTAAAACAAAAATTAGTAAAAACGATTGCAAAACAATAAGTTACTCACCATTCTGCGCCTTTACCTGTACGGACAGGAGTAAGCAGATGATGGCAAGCATATTGTTGTAATTCTTGAACTGTGAAACTGTGAATATAGTTACTCCAGTACTTAGTGGTAAGAATAAAATATTTTTTATTCTATTCATTTTCCACAATTTTTACGAATTGAATTTATAGTTACATGTTTTCAAGACAATCTTTTTTATTCTTACATTAATCCTATATTAGTCTAATTATTTTATATTAACGTAAATGTTAATAATTATAAATAATAATAAATTAGTAAAATAAATATTTGGAAAAGTATGAAATTTATTAAATATTAATAAATATTGAATGTATAAAATATTAATAAATAAAAAAATAAATATATATAAAATAAATAGATATATTAATAAAATAAATAAATAGTAATAACTATAAAAAAATAATTTTGGGACCAAGAATACGCGAGCACCTAATTCTTTGACGATCCTGTAACGAATTATAGAGCGCGGCGCTCGCGCTCCATGGATTAATTAATTAATTTCAACGCTATGCAGCTAGCACTAAATTCGAATCGTGATATTTTCTTAAAGTAGAATGTCTCAGGATTATTTTGGGACCATAATCACGCGAGCACCTAATTCTTTGACGATTGTGTAACGAATTATAGAGCGCTGCGCGCGCGCTCCATGAGTTAATTAATTAATTTCAACCCTATGCAG